>NW_028127390.1:0-54175 GCF_965231255.1 Vanellus vanellus
TCTCTGCTTTCCTGCGCACTCTAGCCTCAAAAGCACCTTTTTTCACTTTCGCCGCTGTTTGGAGCAAAAAAGACAAACGTCCAGCTTTTGCTGCCACAGCAAAGGTGCCAGCGGGGAAAAGTGATGCTGCTTCTCACTGCCTCCTGGAACCCCTTCAAATGCCCCACACAATTTGGCCCTCTCTGCTTTCCTGAAAAGTCTATCCTCAAAAGCACCTTTTTTCACTTTCGGCGCTCTTTGGAGCAAAAAAGACAAACGTCCAGCTTTTGCTGCCACAGCAAAGGTGCCAGCGGGAAAAGTGATTGCTGCTTCTCACTGCCTCCTGGAACCCCTTCAAATGCCCCACACAATTTGGCCCTCTCTGCTTTCCTGCGCACTCTAGCCTCAAAAGCACCTTTTTTCACTTTCGGCGCTGTTTGGAGCAAAAAGACAAACGTCCAGCTTTTTGCTGCCACAGCAAAGGTGCCAGCGGGAAAAGTGATGCTGCTTCTCACTGCCTCCTGGAACCCCTTCAAATGCCCCACATAATTTGGCCCTCTCTGCTTTCCTGCGCACGCTATCCTCAAAAGCACCTTTTTTCACTTTCGGCGCTGTTTGGAGCAAAAAGACAAACGTCCAGCTTTTGCTGCCACAGCAAAGGTGCCAGCGGGGAAAGTGATGCTGCTTCTCACTGCCTCCTGGAACCCCTTCAAATGCCCCACACAATTTGGCCCTCTCTGCTTTCCTGAAAAGTCTATCCTCAAAAGCACCTTTTTTCACTTTCGGCGCTCTTTGGAGCAAAAAGACAAACGTCCAGCTTTTGCTGCCACAGCAAAGGTGCCAGAGAGGAAATATGATGCTGCTTCTCACTGCCTCCTGGAACCCCTTCAATGCCCCAGACAATTTGGCCCTCTCTGCTTTCCTGCGCACTCTATCCTCAAAAGCACCTTTTTTCACTTTCGGCGCTGTTGGAGCAAAAAAGACAAACGTCCAGCTTTGCTGCCACAGCAAAGGTGCCAGCGGGAAAAGGTGATGCTGCTTCTCACTGCCTCTTGGAACCCCTTCAAAATGCCCCAGACATTTGGCCCTCTCTGCTTTCCTGCGCACGCTATCCTCAAAAGCACCTTTTTTCACTTTCGGCGCTGTTTGGAGCAAAAAAGACAAACGTCCAGCTTTTGCTGCCACAGCAAAGGTGCCAGCGGGGAAAAGTGATGCTGCTTCTCACTGCCTCCTGGAACCCTTCAAATGCCCCAGACAATTTGGCCCTCTCTGCTTTCCTGCGCACTCTAGCCTCAAAAGCACCTTTTTTCACTTTCGGCGCTGTTTGGAGCAAAAAGACAAACGTCCAGCTTTTGCTGCCACAGCAAAGGTGCCAGCGGGGAAAAGTGATGCTGCTTCTCACTGCCTCCTGGAACCCCTTCAATGCCCCACACAATTTGGCCCTCTCTGCTTTCCTGCGCACTCTATCCTCAAAAGCACCTTTTTTCACTTTCGGCGCTGTTTGGAGCAAAAAAGACAAACGTCCAGCTTTGCTGCCACAGCAAAGGTGCCAGCGGGGAAAAGTGATGCTGCTTCTCACTGCCTCCTGGAACCCCTTCAAATGCCCCACACAATTTGGCCCTCTCTGCTTTCCTGAAAAGTCTATCCTCAAAAGCACCTTTTTTCACTTCGGCGCTGTTTGGAGCAAAAAAGACAAACGTCCAGCTTTTGCTGCCACAGCAAAGGTGCCAGCGGGGAAAAGTGATGCTGCTTCTCACTGCCTCCTGGAACCCCTTCAAATGCCCCAGACAATTTGGCCCTCTCTGCTTTCCTGCGCACGCTATCCTCAAAAGCACCTTTTTTCACTTTCGGCGCTGTTTGGAGCAAAAAAGACAAACGTCCAGCTTTTGCTGCCACAGCAAAGGTGCCAGCGGGGAAAAGTGATGCTGCTTCTCACTGCCTCCTGGAACCCCTTCAAATGCCCCACACAATTTGGCCTCTCTGCTTTCCTGCGCACTCTATCCTCAAAAGCAACTTTTTTCACTTTCGGCGCTGTTTGGAGCAAAAAAGACAAACGTCCCAGCTTTTGCTGCCACAGCAAAGGTGCCAGCGGGAAAAGTGATGCTGCTTCTCACTGCCTCCTGGAACCCCTTCAAATGCCCCAGACAATTTGGCCCTCTCTGCTTTCCTGCGCACGCTATCCTCAAAAGCACCTTTTTTCACTTTCGGCGCTGTTTGTAGCAAAAAAGACAAACGTCCAGCTTTTGCTGCCACAGCAAAGGTGCCAGCGGGGAAAAGTGATGCTGCTTTCTCACTGCCTCTTGGAACCCCTTCAAATGCCCCAGATAATTTGGCCCTCTCTGCTTTCCTGCGCACGCTATCCTCAAAAGCACCTTTTTTCACTTTCGGCGCTGTTTGGAGCAAAAAAGACAAACGTCCAGCTTTTGCTGCCACAGCAAAGGTGTCAGCGGGGAAAAGTGATGCTGCTTCTCACTGCCTCCTGGAACCCTTCAAATGCCCCACATAATTTTGGCCCTCTCTGCTTTCCTGCGCACGCTATCCTCAAAAGCACCTTTTTTCACTTTCGGCGCTGTTTGGAGCAAAAAAGACAAACGTCCAGCTTTTGCTGACACAGCCAAAGGTGCCAGCATGGAAAAGTGATGCTGCTTCTCACTGCCTCCTGGAACCCCTTCAAATGCCCCACACAATTTGGCCCTCTCTGCTTTCCTGAAAAGTCTATCCTCAAAATCACCTTTTTTCACTTTCGGCGCTGTTTGGAGCAAAAAAGACAAACGTCCAGCTTTTGCTGCCACAGCAAAGGTGCCAGCGGGGAAAAGTGATGCTGCTTCTCACTGCCTCCTGGAACCCCTTCAAATGCCCAGACAATTTGGCCCTCTCTGCTTTCCTGCGCACTCTATCCTCAAAAGCACCTTTTTTCACTTCCGGCGCTGTTTGGAGCAAAAAGACAAACGTCCAGCTTTTGCTGCCACAGCAAAGGTGCCAGCGGGAAAAGTGATGCTGCTTCTCACTGCCTCCTGGAACCCCTTCAAATGCCCCACACAATTTTGGCCCTCTCTGCTTTCCTGCGCACTCTATCCTCAAAAGCAACTTTTTTCACTTTCGGCGCTGTTTGGAGCAAAAAAGACAAACGTCCAGCTTTTGCTGCCACAGCAAAGGTTGGCCAGCGGGGAAAAGTGATGCTGCTTCTCACTGCCTCCTGGAACCCCTTCAAATGCCCCAGACAATTTGGCCCTCTCTGCTTTCCTGCGCACGCTATCCTCAAAAGCACCTTTTTTCACTTCCGGCGCTGTTTGTAGCAAAAAGACAAACGTCCAGCTTTTGCTGCCACAGCAAAGGTGCCAGCGGGGAAAAGTGATGCTGCTTCTCACTGCCTCTTGGAACCCCTTCAAATGCCCACAGATAATTTGGCCCTCTCTGCTTTCCTGCGCACGCTATCCTCAAAAGCACCTTTTTTCACTTTCGGCGCTGTTTGGAGCAAAAAGACAAACGTCCAGCTTTTGCTGCCACAGCAAAGGTGTCAGCGGGGAAAAGTGATGCTGCTTCTCACTGCCTCCTGGAACCCCTTTCAAATGCCCCACATAATTTGGCCCTCTCTGCTTTCCTGCGCACGCTATCCTCAAAGCACCTTTTTTCACTTTCGGCGCTGTTTGGAGCAAAAAGACAAACGTCCAGCTTTTGCTGACACAGCAAAGGTGCCAGCATGGAAAAGTGATGCTGCTTCTCACTGCCTCCTGGAACCCCTTCAAATGCCCCACACAATTTGGCCCTCTCTGCTTTCCTGAAAAGTCTATCCTCAAAAGCACCTTTTTTCACTTTCGGCGCTGTTTGGAGCAAAAAAGACAAACGTCCAGCTTTTGCTGCCACAGCAAAGGTGCCAGCGGGGAAAAGTGATGCTGCTTCTCACTGCCTCCTGGAACCCCTTCAAATGCCCCAGACAATTTGGCCCTCTCTGCTTTCCTGCGCACTCTATCCTCAAAAGCACCTTTTTCACTTCCGGCGCTGTTTGGAGCAAAAAAGACAAACGTCCAGCTTTTGCTGCCACAGCAAAGGTGCCAGCGGGGAAAAGTGATGCTGCTTCTCACTGCCTCCTGGACCCCTTCAAATGCCCCAGACAATTTGGCCCTCTCTGCTTTCCTGAAAAGTCTATCCTCAAAAGCACCTTTTTTCACTTTCGGCGCTGTTTGGAGCAAAACAGACAAACGTCCAGCTTTTGCTGCCACAGCAAAGGTGCCAGCGGGGAAAAGTGATGCTGCTTTCTCACTGCCTCCTGGAACCCCTTCAAATGCCCCACACAATTTGGCCCTCTCTGGTTTCCTGCGCACTCTATCCTCAAAAGCACCTTTTTTCACTTTCGGCGCTGTTTGGAGCAAAAAAGACAAACGTCCAGCTTTTGCTGCCACAGCAAAGGTGCCAGCGAGGAAAAGTGATGCTGCTTCTCACTGCCTCCTGGAACCCCTTCAAATGTCCCACACAATTTGGCCCTCTCTGCTTTCCTGCGCACTCTATCCTCAAAAGCACCTTTTTTCACTTTCGGCGCTGTTTGGAGCAAAAAAGACAAACGTCCAGCTTTTGCTGCCACAGCAAAGGTGCCAGCGGGGAAAAGTGATGCTGCTTCTCACTGCCTCCTGGAACCCCTTCAAATGCCCCAGACAATTTGGCCCTCTCTGCTTTCCTGAAAAGTCTATCCTCAAAAGCACCTTTTTTCACTTTCGGCGCTGTTTGGAGCAAAAAAGACAAACGTCCAGCTTTTGCTGCCACAGCAAAGGTGCCAGCGGGGAAAAGTGATGCTGCTTCTCACTGCCTCCTGGAACCCCTTCAAATGCCCCACACAATTTGGCCCTCTCTGCTTTCCTGAAAAGTCTATCTTCAAAAGCACCTTTTTTCACTTTCGGCGCTGTTTGGAGCAAAAAAACCAAACGTCCAGCTTTTGCTGCCACAGCAAAGGTGCCAGCGGGGAAAAGTGATGCTGCCTCTCACTGCCTCCTGGAACCCCTTCAAATGCCCCAGACAATTTGGCCCTCTCTGCTTTCCTGAAAAGTCTATCCTCAAAAGCACCTTTTTTCACTTTCGGCGCTGTTTGTAGCAAAAAAGACAAACGTCCAGCTTTTGCTGCCACAGCAAAGGTCTCAGAGAGGAAATATGATGCTGCTTCTCACTGCCTCCTGGAACCCCTTCAAATGCCCCACACAATTTGGCCCTCTCTGCTTTCCTGCGCACTCTATCCTCAAAAGCACCTTTTTTCACTTTCGGCGCTGTTTGGAGCAAAAAAGACAAACGTCCAGCTTTTGCTGCCACAGCAAAGGTGCCAGCGGGGAAAAGTGATGCTGCTTCTCACTGCCTCCTGGAACCCCTTCAAATGCCCCACACAATTTGGCCCTCTCTGCTTTCCTGAAAAGTCTATCCTCAAAAGCACCTTTTTTCACTTTCGGCGCTGTTTGGAGCAAAAAAGACAAACGTCCAGCTTTTGCTGCCACAGCAAAGGTGCCAGCGGGGAAAAGTGATGCTGCTTCTCACTGCCTCTTGGAACCCCTTCAAATGCCCCAGACAATTTGGCCCTCTCTGCTTTCCTGCGCACGCTATCCTCAAAAGCACCTTTTTTCACTTTCGGCGCTGTTTGGAGCAAAAAAGACAAACGTCCAGCTTTTGCTGCCACAGCAAAAGTGCCAGCGGGGAAAAGTGATGCTGCTTCTCACTGCCTCCTGGAACCCCTTCAAATGCCCCACATAATTTGGCCCTCTCTGCTTTCCTGCGCACGCTATTCTCAAAAGGACCTTTTTTCACTTTCGGCGCTGTTTGGAGCAAAAAAGACAAACGTCCAGCTTTTGCTGCCACAGCAAAGGTGCCAGCGGGGAAAAGTGATGCTGCTTCTCACTGCCTCCTGGAACCCCTTCAAATGCCCCAGACAATTTGGCCCTCTCTGCTTTCCTGAAAAGTCTATCCTCAAAAGCACCTTTTTTCACTTTCGGCGCTGTTTGGAGCAAAAAAGACAAACGTCCAGCTTTTGCTGCCACAGCAAAGGTGCCAGCGGGGAAAAGTGATGCTGCTTCTCACTGCCTCCTGGAACCCCTTCAAATGCCCCACACAATTTGGCCCTCTCTGCTTTCCTGAAAAGTCTATCCTCAAAAGCACCTTTTTTCACTTTCGGCGCTGTTTGGAGCAAAAAAGACAAACGTCCAGCTTTTGCTGCCACAGCAAAGGTGCCAGCGGGGAAAAGTGATGCTGCTTCTCACTGCCTCCTGGAACCCCTTCAAATGCCCCAGACAATTTGGCCCTCTCTGCTTTCCTGCGCACGCTATCCTCAAAAGCACCTTTTTTCACTTTCGGCGCTGTTTGGAGCAAAAAAGACAAACGTCCAGCTTTTGCTGCCACAGCAAAAGTGCCAGCGGGGAAAAGTGATGCTGCTTCTCACTGCCTCCTGGAACCCCTTCAAATGCCCCACATAATTTGGCTCTCTCTGCTTTCCTGCGCACGCTATTCTCAAAAGGACCTTTTTTCACTTTCGGCGCTGTTTGGAGCAAAAAAGACAAACGTCCAGCTTTTGCTGCCACAGCAAAGCTGCCAGCGGGGAAAAGTGATGCTGCTTCTCACTGCCTCCTGGAACCCCTTCAAATGCCCCACACAATTTGGCCCTCTCTGCTTTCCTGCGCACTCTAGCCTCAAAAGCACCTTTTTTCACTTTCGGCGCTGTTTGTAGCAAAAAAGACAAACGTCCAGCTTTTGCTGCCACAGCAAAGGTGCCAGCGGGGAAAAGTGATGCTGCTTCTCACTGCCTCCTGGAACCCCTTCAAATGCCCCACACAATTTGGCCCTCTCTGCTTTCCTGAAAAGTCTATCCTCAAAAGCACCTTTTTTCACTTTCGGCGCTGTTTGGAGCAAAAAAGACAAACGTCCAGCTTTTGCTGCCACAGCAAAGGTGCCAGCAGGGAAAAGTGATGCTGCATCTCACTGCCTCCTGGAACCCCTTCAAATGCCCCACACAATTTGGCCCTCTCTGCTTTCCTGAAAAGTCTATCCTCAAAAGCACCTTTTTTCACTTTCGGCGCTGTTTGGATCAAAAAAGACAAACGTCCAGCTTTTGCTGCCACAGCAAAGGTGCCAGCGGGGAAAAGTGATGCTGCTTCTCACTGCCTCCTGGAACCCCTTCAAATGCCCCACACAATTTGGCCCTCTCTGCTTTCCTGAAAAGTCTATCCTCAAAAGCACCTTTTTTCACTTTCGGCGCTGTTTGAAGCAAAAAAGACAAACGTCCAGCTTTTGCTGCCACAGCAAAGGTGCCAGCGGGGAAAAGTGATGCTGCTTCTCACTGCCTCCTGGAACCCCTTCAAATGCCCCACACAATTTGGCCCTCTCTGCTTTCCTGAAAAGTCTATCCTCAAAAGCACCTTTTTTCACTTTCGGCGCTGTTTGGAGCAAAAAAGACAAACGTCCAGCTTTTGCTGCCACAGCAAAGGTGCCAGCAGGGAAAAGTGATGCTGCATCTCACTGCCTCCTGGAACCCCTTCAAATGCCCCACACAATTTGGCCCTCTCTGCTTTCCTGAAAAGTCTATCCTCAAAAGCACCTTTTTTCACTTTCGGCGCTGTTTGGAGCAAAAAAGACAAACGTCCAGCTTTTGCTGCCACAGCAAAGGTGCCAGCGGGGAAAAGTGATGCTGCTTCTCACTGCCTCCTGGAACCCCTTCAAATGCCCCAGACAATTTGGCCCTCTCTGCTTTCCTGAAAAGTCTATCCTCAAAAGCACCTTTTTTCACTTTCGGCGCTGTTTGGAGCAAAAAAGACAAACGTCCAGCTTTTGCTGCCACAGCAAAGGTGCCAGTGGGGAAAAGTGATGCTGCTTCTCACTGCCTCCTGGAACCCCTTCAAATGCCCCACACAATTTGGCCCTCTCTGCTTTCCTGCGCACGCTATCCTCAAAAGCACCTTTTTTCACTTTCGGCGCTGTTTGGAGCAAAAAAGACAAACGTCCAGCTTTTGCTGCCACAGCAAAGGTGCCAGCGGGGAAAAGTGATGCTGCTTCTCACTGCCTCCTGGAACCCCTTCAAATGCCCCACACAATTTGGCCCTCTCTGCTTTCCTGAAAAGTCTATCCTCAAAAGCAACTTTTTTCACTTTCGGCGCTGTTTGAAGCAAAGAAACAAACGTCCAGCTTTTGCTGCCACAGCAAAGGTGCCAGCGGGGAAAAGTGATGCTGCTTCTCACTGCCTCCTGGAACCCCTTCAAATGCCCCAGACAATTTGGCCCTCTCTGCTTTCCTGAAAAGTCTATCCTCAAAAGCACCTTTTTTCACTTTCGGCGCTGTTTGGAGCAAAAAAGACAAACGTCCAGCTTTTGCTGCCACAGCAAAGGTGCCAGTGGGGAAAAGTGATGCTGCTTCTCACTGCCTCCTGGAACCCCTTCAAATGCCCCACACAATTTGGCCCTCTCTGCTTTCCTGCGCACGCTATCCTCAAAAGCACCTTTTTTCACTTTCGGCGCTGTTTGGAGCAAAAAAGACAAACGTCCAGCTTTTGCTGCCACAGCAAAGGTGCCAGCGGGGAAAAGTGATGCTGCTTCTCACTGCCTCCTGGAACCCCTTCAAATGCCCCACACAATTTGGCCCTCTCTGCTTTCCTGAAAAGTCTATCCTCAAAAGCACCTTTTTTCACTTTCGGCTCTGTTTGGAGCAAAAAAGACAAACGTCCAGCTTTTGCTGCCACAGCAAAGGTGCCAGCGGGGAAAAGTGATGCTGCTTCTCACTGCCTCCTGGAACCCCTTCAAATGCCCCACACAATTTTGCCCTCTCTGCTTTCCTGCGCACTCTATCCTCAAAAGCACCTTTTTTCACTTTCGGCGCTGTTTGGAGCAAAAAAGACAAACGTCCAGCTTTTGCTGCCACAACAAGGGGGCCAGCGGGGAAAAGTGATGCTGCTTCTCACTGCCTCCTGGAACCCCTTCAAATGCCCCACACAATTTGGCCCTCTCTGCTTTCCTGAAAAGTCTATCCTCAAAAGCACCACTTTTCGCTTTCGGCGCTGTTTGGAGCAAAAAAGACAAACGTCCAGCTTTTGCTGCCACAGCAAAGGTGCCAGCGGGGAAAAGTGATGCTGCTTCTCACTGCCTCCTGGAACCCCTTCAAATGCCCCAGACAATTTGGCCCTCTCTGCTTTCCTGAAAAGTCTATCCTCAAAAGCACCTTTTTTCACTTTCGCCGCTGTTTGGAGCAAAAAAGACAAACGTCCAGCTTTTGCTGCCACAGCAAAGGTGCCAGCGGGGAAAAGTGATGCTGCTTCTCACTGCCTCCTGGAACCCCTTCAAATGCCCCAGACAATTTGGCCCTCTCTGCTTTCCTGAGCACGCTATCCTCAAAAGCACCTTTTTTCACTTTCGGCGCTGTTTGGAGCAAAAAAGACAAACGTCCAGCTTTTGCTGCCACAGCAAAGGTGCCAGCGGGGAAAAGTGATGCTGCTTCTCACTGCCTCCTGGAACCCCTTCAAATGCCCCACACAATTTGGCCCTCTCTGCTTTCCTGCGCACGCTATCCTCAAAAGCACCTTTTTTCACTTTCGGCGCTGTTTGGAGCAAAAAAGACAAACGTCCAGCTTTTGCTGCCACAGCAAAGGTGCCAGCGGGGAAAAGTGATGCTGCTTCTCACTGCCTCCTGGAACCCCTTCAAATGCCCCACACAATTTGGCCCTCTCTGCTTTCCTGAAAAGTCTATCCTCAAAAGCACCTTTTTTCACTTTCGCCGCTGTTTGGAGCAAAAAAGACAAACGTCCAGCTTTTGCTGCCACAGCAAAGGTGCCAGCGGGGAAAAGTGATGCTGCTTCTCACTGCCTCCTGGAACCCCTTCAAATGCCACACACAATTTGGCCCTCTCTGCTTTCCTGAGCACGCTATCCTCAAAAGCACCTTTTTTCACTTTCGGCGCTGTTTGGAGCAAAAAAGACAAACGTCCAGCTTTTGCTGCCACAGCAAAGGTGCCAGCGGGGAAAAGTGATGCTGCTTCTCACTGCCTCCTGGAACCCCTTCAAATGCCCCACACAATTTGGCCCTCTCTGCTTTCCTGCGCACTCTAGCCTCAAAAGCACCTTTTTTCACTTTCGGCGCTGTTTGGAGCAAAAAAGACAAACGTCCAGCTTTTGCTGCCACAGCAAAGGTGCCAGCGGGGAAAAGTGATGCTGCTTCTCACTGCCTCCTGGAACCCCTTCAAATGCCCCACACAATTTGGCCCTCTCTGCTTTCCTGAAAAGTCTATCCTCAAAAGCACCTTTTTTCACTTTCGGCGCTCTTTGGAGCAAAAAAGACAAACGTCCAGCTTTTGCTGCCACAGCAAAGGTGCCAGCGGGGAAAAGTGATGCTGCTTCTCACTGCCTCCTGGAACCCCTTCAAATGCCCCAGACAATTTGGCCCTCTCTGCTTTCTTGAGCACGCTATCCTCAAAAGCACCTTTTTTCACTTTCGGCGCTGTTTGGAGCAAAAAAGACAAACGTCCAGCTTTTGCTGCCACAGCAAAGGTGCCAGCGGGGAAAAGTGATGCTGGTCCTCACTGCCTCCTGGAACCCCTTCAAATGCCCCAGACAATTTGGCCCTCTCTGCTTTCCTGAAAAGTCTATCCTCAAAAGCACCTTTTTTCACTTTCGGCGCTGTTTGGAGCAAAAAAGACAAACGTCCAGCTTTTGCTGCCACAGCAAAGGTGCCAGCGGGGAAAAGTGATGCTGCTTCTCACTGCCTCCTGGAACCCCTTCAAATGCCCCACACAATTTGGCCCTCTCTGCTTTCCTGAAAAGTCTATCCTCAAAAGCACCTTTTTTCACTTTCGGCGCTGTTTGGAGCAAAAAAGACAAACGTCCAGCTTTTGCTGCCACAGCAAAGGTGCCAGCGGGGAAAAGTGATGCTGCTTCTCACTGCCTCCTGGAACCACTTCAAATGCCCCAGACAATTTGGCCCTCTCTGCTTTCCTGCGGACTCCATCCTCAAAAGCACCTGTTTTCGCTTTCGGCAACCTCCAGAGCAAAAAAGACAAACGTCCAGCTTTTGCTGCCACAGCAAAGGTGCCAGCGGGGAAAAGTGATGCTGCTTCTCACTGCCTCCTGGAACCCCTTCAAATGCCCCACACAATTTGGCCCTCTCTGCTTTCCTGCGCACGCTATCCTCAAAAGCACCTTTTTTCACTTTCGGCGCTGTTTGGAGCAAAAAAGACAAACGTCCAGCTTTTGCTGCCACAGCAAAGGTGCCAACGAGGAAAAGTGATGCTGCTTCTCACTGCCTCCTGGAACCCCTTCAAATGCCCCAGACAATTTGGCCCTCTTTGCTTTCCTGCACACTCTATCCTCAAAACCACCTTTTTTCACTTTCGGCGCTGTTTGGAGCAAAAAAGACAAACGTCCAGCTTTTGCTGCCACAGCAAAGGTGCCAGCGGGGAAAAGTGATGCTGCTTCTCACTGCCTCCTGGAACCCCTTCAAATGCCCCACACAATTTGGCCCTCTCTGCTTTCCTGAAAAGTCTATCCTCAAAAGCACCTGTTTTCACTTTCGGCGCCCTCCGGAGCAAAACAGTCAAACATCCAGCTTTTGCTGCCACAGCAAAGGTGCCAGCGGGGAAAAGTGATGCTGCTTCTCACTGCCTCCTGGAACCCCTTCAAATGCCCCACATAATTTGGCCCTCTCTGCTTTCCTGCGCACGCTATCCTCAAAAGCACCTTTTTTCACTTTCGGCGCTGTTTGGAGCAAAAAAGACAAACGTCCAGCTTTTGCTGCCACAGCAAAGGTGCCAGCGGGGAAAAGTGATGCTGCTTCTCACTGCCTCCTGGAACCCCTTCAAATGCCCCACACAATTTGGCCCTCTCTGCTTTCCTGAAAAGTCTATCCCCAAAAGCACCTTTTTTCACTTTCGGCGCTGTTTGAAGCAAAAAAACAAACGTCCAGCTTTTGCTGCCACAGCAAAGGTGCCAGCGGGGAAAAGTGATGCTGCTTCTCACTGCCTCCTGGAACCCCTTCAAATGCCCCACACAATTTGGCCCTCTCTGCTTTCCTGCGCACTCTATCCTCAAAAGCACCTTTTTTCACTTTAGGCACTGTTTGGAGCAAAAAAGACAAACGTCCAGCTTTTGCTGCCACAGCAAAGGTGCCAGCGGGGAAAAGTGATGCTGCTTCTCACTGCCTCCTGGAACCCCTTCAAATGCCGCACACAATTTGGCCCTCTCTGCTTTCCTGAAAAGTCTATCCTCAAAAGCACCTTTTTTCACTTTCGGCGCTGTTTGGAGCAAAAAAGACAAACGTCCAGCTTTTGCTGCCACAGCAAAGGTGCCAGCGGGGAAAAGTGATGCTGCTTCTCACTGCCTCCTGGAACCCCTTCAAATGCCCCAGACAATTTGGCCCTCTCTGCTTTCCTGAAAAGTCTATCCTCAAAAGCACCTTTTTTCACTTTCGGCGCTGTTTGGAGCAAAAAAGACAAACGTCCAGCTTTTGCTGCCACAGCAAAGGTGCCAGCGGGGAAAAGTGATGCTGCTTCTCACTGCCTCCTGGAACCCCTTCAAATGCCCCACACAATTTGGCCCTCTCTGCTTTCCTGAAAAGTCTATCCTCAAAAGCACCTTTTTTCACTTTCGGCGCTGTTTGGAGCAAAAAAGACAAACGTCCAGCTTTTGCTGCCACAGCAAAGGTGCCAGCGGGGAAAAGTGATGCTGCTTCTCACTGCCTCCTGGAACCCCTTCAAATGCCCCAGACAATTTGGTCCTCTCTGCTTTCCTGTGCACTCTATCCTCAAAAGCACCTTTTTTCACTTTCGGCGCTGTTTGGAGCAAAAAAACAAACGTCCAGCTTTTGCTGCCACAGCAAAGGTGCCAGCGGGGAAAAGTGATGCTGCTTCTCACTGCCTCCTGGAACCCCTTCAAATGCCCCACACAATTTGGCCCTCTCTGCTTTCCTGAAAAGTCTATCCTCAAAAGCACCTTTTTTCACTTTCGGCGCTGTTTGAAGCAAAAAAGACAAACGTCCAGCTTTTGCTGCCACAGCAAAGGTGCCAGCGGGGAAAAGTGATGCTGCTTCTCACTGCCTCCTGGAACCCCTTCAAATGCCCCAGACAATTTGTCCCTCTCTGCTTTCCTGCGCACGCTATCCTCTAAAGCACCTTTTTTCACTTTCAGCGCTGTTTGGAGCAAAAAAGACAAACGTCCAGCTTTTGCTGCCACAGCAAAGGTGCCAGCGAGGAAAAGTGATGCTGCTTCTCACTGCCTCCTGGAACCCCTTCAAATGCCCCACACAATTTGGCCCTCTCTGCTTTCCTGCGCACTCTATCCTCAAAAGCACCTTTTTTCACTTTCGGCGCTGTTTGAAGCAAAAAAACAAACGTCCAGCTTTTGCTGCCACAGCAAAGGTGCCAGCGGGGAAAAGTGATGCTGCTTCTCACTGCTTCCTGGAACCCCTTCAAATGCCCCACAGAATTTGGCCCTCTCTGCTTTCCTGAAAAGTCTATCCTCAAAAGCACCTTTTTTCACTTTCGGCGCTGTTTGAAGCAAAAAAACAAACGTCCAGCTTTTGCTGCCACAGCAAAGGTGCCAGCGGGGAAAAGTGATGCTGCTTCTCACTGCCTCCTGGAACCCCTTCAAATGCCCCAGACAATTTGGCCCTCTCTTCTTTCCTGAAAAGTCTATCCTCAAAAGCACCTTTTTTCACTTTCGGCGCTGTTTGAAGCAAAAAAGACAAACGTCCAGCTTTTGCTGCCACAGCAAAGGTGCCAGCGGGGAAAGTGATGCTGCTTCTCACTGCCTCCTGGAACCCCTTCAAATGCCCCACACAATTTGGCCCTCTCTGCTTTCCTGAAAAGTCTATCCTCAAAAGTACCTTTTTCACTTTCGGCGCTGTTTGGAGCAAAAAAGACAAACGTCCAGCTTTTGCTGCCACAGCAAAGGTGCCACCGAGGAAAAGTGATGCTGCTTCTCACTGCCTCCTGGAACCCCTTCAAATGCCCCAGACAATTTGGCCCTCTCTGCTTTCCTGCGCACTCTATCCTCAAAAGCACCTTTTTTCACTTTCGGCGCTGTTTGGAGCAAAAAAGACAAACGTCCAGCTTTTGCTGCCACAGCAAAGGTGCCAGCGGGGAAAAGTGATGCTGCTTCTCACTGCCTCCTGGAACCCCTTCAAATGCCCCACACAATTTGGCCCTCTCTGCTTTCCTGAAAAGTCTATCCTCAAAAGCACCTTTTTTCACTTTCGGCGCTGTTTGGAGCAAAAAAGACAAACGTCCAGCTTTTGCTGCCACAGCAAAGGTGCCAACGAGGAAAAGTGATGCTGCTTCTCACTGCCTCCTGGAACCCCTTCAAATGCCCCAGACAATTTGGCCCTCTTTGCTTTCCTGCACACCTCTATCCTCAAAAACACCTTTTTTCACTTTCGGCGCTGTTTGGAGCAAAAAAAGACAAACGTCCAGCTTTTGCTGCCACAGCAAAGGTGCCAGCGGGGAAAAGTGATGCTGCTTCTCACTGCCTCCTGGAACCCCTTCAAATGCCCCACACAATTTGGCCCTCTCTGCTTTCCTGAAAAGTCTATCCTCAAAAGCACCTTTTTTCACTTTCGGCGCTGTTTGGAGCAAAAAAGACAAACGTCCAGCTTTTGCTGCCACAGCAAAGGTGCCAGCGGGGAAAAGTGATGCTGCTTCTCACTGCCTCCTGGAACCCCTTCAAATGCCCCACACAATTTGGCCCTCTCTGCTTTCCTGAAAAGTCTATCCTCAAAAGCACCTTTTTTCACTTTCGGCGCTGTTTGGAGCAAAAAAGACAAACGTCCAGCTTTTGCTGCCACAGCAAAGGTGCCAGCGGGGAAAAGTGATGCTGCTTCTCACTGCCTCCTGGAACCCCTTCAAATGCCCCAGACAATTTGGCCCTCTCTGCTTTCCTGAGCACTCTATCCTCAAAAGCACCTTTTTTCACTTTCGGCGCTGTTTGGAGCAAAAAAACAAACGTCCAGCTTTTGCTGCCACAGCAAAGGTGCCAGCGGGGAAAAGTGATGCTGCTTCTCACTGCCTCCTGGAACCCCTTCAAATGCCCCACACAATTTGGCCCTCTCTGCTTTCCTGAAAAGTCTATCCTCAAAAGCACCTTTTTTCACTTTCGGCGCTGTTTGAAGCAAAAAAGACAAACGTCCAGCTTTTGCTGCCACAGCAAAGGTGCCAGCGGGGAAAAGTGATGCTGCTTCTCACTGCCTCCTGGAACCCCTTCAAATGCCCCAGACAATTTGTCCCTCTCTGCTTTCCTGCGCACGCTATCCTCAAAAGCACCTTTTTTCACTTTCAGCGCTGTTTGGAGCAAAAAAGACAAACGTCCAGCTTTTGCTGCCACAGCAAAGGTGCCAGCGAGGAAAAGTGATGCTGCTTCTCACTGCCTCCTGGAACCCCTTCAAATGCCCCACACAATTTGGCCCTCTCTGCTTTCCTGCGCACTCTATCCTCAAAAGCACCTTTTTTCACTTTCGGCGCTGTTTGAAGCAAAAAAAACAAACGTCCAGCTTTTGCTGCCACAGCAAAGGTGCCAGCGGGGAAAAGTGATGCTGCTTCTCACTGCCTCCTGGAACCCCTTCAAATGCCCCACAGAATTTGGCCCTCTCTGCTTTCCTGAAAAGTCTATCCTCAAAAGCACCTTTTTTCACTTTCGGCGCTGTTTGAAGCAAAAAAACAAACGTCCAGCTTTTGCTGCCACAGCAAAGGTGCCAGCGGGGAAAAGTGATGCTGCTTCTCACTGCCTCCTGGAACCCCTTCAAATGCCCCACAGAATTTGGCCCTCTCTGCTTTCCTGAAAAGTCTATCCTCAAAAGCACCTTTTTTCACTTTCGGCGCTGTTTGAAGCAAAAAAGACAAACGTCCAGCTTTTGCTGCCACAGCAAAGGTGCCAGCGGGGAAAAGTGATGCTGCTTCTCACTGCCTCCTGGAACCCCTTCAAATGCCCCACACAATTTGGCCCTCTCTGCTTTCCTGAAAAGTCTATCCTCAAAAGTACCTTTTTTCACTTTCGGCGCTGTTTGGAGCAAAAAAGACAAACGTCCAGCTTTTGCTGCCACAGCAAAGGTGCCACCGAGGAAAAGTGATGCTGCTTCTCACTGCCTCCTGGAACCCCTTCAAATGCCCCACACAATTTGGCCCTCTCTGCTTTCCTGCGCACTCTATCCTCAAAAGCACCTTTTTTCACTTTCGGCGCTGTTTGGAGCAAAAAAGACAAACGTCCAGCTTTTGCTGCCACAGCAAAGGTGCCAGCGGGGAAAAGTGATGCTGCTTCTCACTGCCTCCTGGAACCCCTTCAAATGCCCCACACAATTTGGCCCTCTCTGCTTTCCTGAAAAGTCTATCCTCAAAAGCACCTTTTTTCACTTTCGGCGCTGTTTGGAGCAAAAAAGACAAACGTCCAGCTTTTGCTGCCACAGCAAAGGTGCCAGCGGGGAAAAGTGATGCTGCTTCTCACTGCCTCCTGGAACCCCTTCAAATGCCCCAGACAATTTGGCCCTCTCTGCTTTCCTGCGCACTCTATCCTCAAAAGCACCTTTTTTCACTTTCGGCGCTGTTTGGAGCAAAAAAGACAAACGTCCAGCTTTTGCTGCCACAGCAAAGGTGCCAGCGGGGAAAAGTGATGCTGCTTCTCACTGCCTCCTGGAACCCCTTCAAATGCCCCACACAATTTGGCCCTCTCTGCTTTCCTGAAAAGTCTATCCTCAAAAGCACCTTTTTTCACTTTCGGCGCTGTTTGGAGCAAAAAAGACAAACGTCCAGCTTTTGCTGCCACAGCAAAGGTGCCAGCGGGGAAAAGTGATGCTGCTTCTCACTGCCTCCTGGAACCCCTTCAAATGCCACACACAATTTGGCCCTCTCTGCTTTCCTGAAAAAGTCTATCCTCAAAAGCACCTGTTTTCACTTTCGGCGCTGTTTGGAGCAAAAAAGACAAACGTCCAGCTTTTGCTGCCACAGCAAAGGTGCCAGCGGGGAAAAGTGATGCTGCTTCTCACTGCCTCCTGGAACCCCTTCAAATGCCCCAGACAATTTGGCCCTCTCTGCTTTCCTGCGCACGCTATCCTCAAAAGCACCTTTTTTCACTTTCGGCGCTGTTTGGAGCAAAAAAGACAAACGTCCAGCTTGTGCTGCCACAGCAAAGGTGCCAGCGGGGAAAAGTGATGCTGCTTCTCACTGCCTCCTGGAACCCCTTCAAATGCCCCACACAATTTGGCCCTCTCTGCTTTCCTGCGCACTCTAGCCTCAAAAGCACCTTTTTTCACTTTCGGCGCTGTTTGAAGCAAAAAAGACAAACGTCCAGCTTTTGCTGCCACAGCAAAGGTGCCAGCGGGGAAAAGTGATGCTGCTTCTCACTGCCTCCTGGAACCCCTTCAAATGCCCCACACAATTTGGCCCTCTCTGCTTTCCTGCGCACGCTATCCTCAAAAGCACCTTTTTTCACTTTCGGCGCTGTTTGGAGCAAAAAAGACAAACGTCCAGCTTTTGCTGCCACAGCAAAGGTGCCAGCGGGGAAAAGTGATGCTGCTTCTCACTGCCTCCTGGAACCCTTCAAATGCCCCACACAATTTGGCCCTCTCTGCTTTCCTGCGCACGCTATCCTCAAAAGCACCTTTTTTCACGTTCGGCGCTGTTTGGAGCAAAAAAGACAAACGTCCAGCTTTTGCTGCCACAGCAAAGGTGCCAGCGGGGAAAAGTGATGCTGCTTCTCACTGCCTCCTGGAACCCCTTCAAATGCCCCAGACAATTTGGCCCTCTCTGCTTTCCTGCGCACTCTATCCTCAAAAGCACCTGTCTTCACTTTCGGCGCTGTTTGGAGCAAAAAAGACAAACGTCCAGCTTTTGCTGCCACAGCAAAGGTGCCAGCGGGGAAAAGTGATGCTGCTTCTCACTGCCTCCTGGAACCCCTTCAAATGCCCCACACAATTTGGCCCTCTCTGCTTTCCTGCGCACGCTATCCTCAAAAGCACCTTTTTTCACTTTCGGCGCTGTTTGGAGCAAAAAAGACAAACGTCCAGCTTTTGCTGCCACAGCAAAGGTGCCAGCGGGGAAAAGTGATGCTGCTTCTCACTGCCTCCTGGAACCCCTTCAAATGCCCCAGACAATTTGGCCCTCTCTGCTTTCCTGCGCACGCTATCCTCAAAAGCACCTTTTTTCACTTTCGGCGCTGTTTGGAGCAAAAAAGACAAACGTCCAGCTTTTGCTGCCACAGCAAAGGTGCCAGCGGGGAAAAGTGATGCTGCTTCTCACTGCCTCCTGGAACCCCTTCAAATGCCCCACACAATTTGGCCCTCTCTGCTTTCCTGCGCACTCTAGCCTCAAAAGCACCTTTTTTCACTTTCGGCGCTGTTTGAAGCAAAAAAGACAAACGTCCAGCTTTTGCTGCCACAGCAAAGGTGCCAGCGGGGAAAAGTGATGCTGCTTCTCACTGCCTCCTGGAACCCCTTCAAATGCCCCACACAATTTGGCCCTCTCTGCTTTCCTGCGCACGCTATCCTCAAAAGCACCTTTTTTCACTTTCGGCGCTGTTTGGAGCAAAAAAGACAAACGTCCAGCTTTTGCTGCCACAGCAAAGGTGCCAGCGGGGAAAAGTGATGCTGCTTCTCACTGCCTCCTGGAACCCCTTCAAATGCCCCACACAATTTGGCCCTCTCTGCTTTCCTGCGCACGCTTTCCTCAAAAGCACCTTTTTTCACTTTCGGCGCTGTTTGGATCAAAAAAGACAAACGTCCAGCTTTTGCTGCCACAGCAAAGGTGCCAGCGGGGAAAAGTGATGCTGCTTCTCACTGCCTCCTGGAACCCCTTCAAATGCCCCAGACAATTTGGCCCTCTCTGCTTTCCTGCGCACTCTATCCTCAAAAGCACCTTTTTTCACTTTCGGCGCTGTTTGGAGCAAAAAAGACAAACGTCCAGCTTCTGCTGCCACAGCAAAGGTGCCAGCGGGGAAAAGTGATGCTGCTTCTCACTGCCTCCTGGAACCCCTTCAAATGCCCCACACAATTTGGCCCTCTCTGCTTTCCTGCGCACGCTATCCTCAAAAGCACCTTTTTTCACTTTCGGCGCTGTTTGGAGCAAAAAAGACAAACGTCCAGCTTTTGCTGCCACAGCAAAGGTGCCAGCGGGGAAAAGTGATGCTGCTTCTCACTGCCTCCTGGAACCCCTTCAAATGCCCCACACAATTTGGCCCTCTCTGCTTTCCTGAAAAGTCTATCCTCAAAAGCACCTGTCTTCACTTTCGGCGCTGTTTGAAGCAAAAAAGACAAACGTCCAGCTTTTGCTGCCACAGCAAAGGTGCCAGCGGGGAAAAGTGATGCTGCTTCTCACTGCCTCCTGGAACCCCTTCAAATGCCCCACACAATTTGGCCCTCTCTGCTTTCCTGAGCACGCTATCCTCAAAAGCACCTGTTTTCACTTTCGGCGCTGTTTGGAGCAAAAAAGACAAACGTCCAGCTTTTGCTGCCACAGCAAAGGTGCCAGCGGGGAAAAGTGATGCTGCTTCTCACTGCCTCCTGGAACCCCTTCAAATGCCCCACACAATTTGGCCCTCTCTGCTTTCCTGCGCACTCTAGCCTCAAAAGCACCTTTTTTCACTTTCGGCGCTGTTTGAAGCAAAAAAGACAAACGTCCAGCTTTTGCTGCCACAGCAAAGGTGCCAGCGGGGAAAAGTGATGCTGCTTCTCACTGCCTCCTGGAACCCCTTCAAATGCCCCACACAATTTGGCCCTCTCTGCTTTCCTGCGCACTCTATCCTCAAAAGCATCTTTTTTCACTTTCGGCGCTGTTTGAAGCAAAAAAGACAAACGTCCAGCTTTTGCTGCCACAGCAAAGGTGCCAGCGGGGAAAAGTGACGCTGCTTCTCACTGCCTCCTGGAACCCCTTCAAATGCCCCAGACAATTTGGCCCTCTCTGCTTTCCTGCGCACTCTATCCTCAAAAGCACCTGTCTTCACTTTCGGCGCTGTTTGGAGCAAAAAAGACAAACGTCCAGCTTTTGCTGCCACAGCAAAGGTGCCAGCGGGGAAAAGTGATGCTGCTTCTCACTGCCTCCTGGAACCCCTTCAAATGCCCCACACAATTTGGCCCTCTCTGATTTCCTGCGCACTCTATCCTCAAAAGCACCTTTTTTCACTTTCGGCGCTGTTTGGAGCAAAAAAGACAAACGTCCAGCTTTTGCTGCCACAGCAAAGGTGCCAGCGGGGAAAAGTGATGCTGCTTCTCACTGCCTCCTGGAACCCCTTCAAATGCCCCACACAATTTGGCCCTCTCTGCTTTCCTGAAAAGTCTATCCTCAAAAGCACCTTTTTTCACTTTCGGCGCTGTTTGGAGCAAAAAAGACAAACGTCCAGCTTTTGCTGCCACAGCAAAGGTGCCAGCGGGGAAAAGTGATGCTGCTTCTCACTGCCTCCTGGAACCCCTTCAAATGCCCCAGACAATTTGGCCCTCTCTGCTTTCCTGCGCACGCTATCCTCAAAAGCACCTTTTTTCACTTTCGGCGCTGTTTGAAGCAAAAAAGACAAACGTCCAGCTTTTGCTGCCACAGCAAAGGTGCCACCGAGGAAAAGTGATGCTGCTTCTCACTGCCTCCTGGAACCCCTTCAAATGCCCCACACAATTTGGCCCTCTCTGCTTTCCTGCGCACTCTATCCTCAAAAGCACCTTTTTTCACTTTCGGCGCTGTTTGGAGCAAAAAAGAGAAACGTCCAGCTTTTGCTGCCACAGCAAAGGTGCCAGCGGGGAAAAGTGATGCTGCTTCTCACTGCCTCCTGGAACCCCTTCAAATGCCCCACACAATTTGGCCCTCTCTGCTTTCCTGCGCACTCTATCCTCAAAAGCACCTTTTTTCACTTTCGGCGCTGTTTGGAGCAAAAAAGACAAACGTCCAGCTTTTGCTGCCACAGCAAAGGTGCCAGCGGGGAAAAGTGATGCTGCTTCTCACTGCCTCCTGGAACCCCTTCAAATGCTCCACACAATTTGGACCTCTCTTCTTTCCTGAAAAGTCTATCCTCAAAAGCACCTTTTTTCACTTTCGGCGCTGTTTGAAGCAAAAAAGACAAACGTCCAGCTTTTGCTGCCACAGCAAAGGTGCCAGCGGGGAAAAGTGATGCTGCTTCTCACTGCCTCCTGGAACCCCTTCAAATGCCCCACACAATTTGGCCCTCTCTGCTTTCCTGAAAAGTCTATCCTCAAAAGCACCTTTTTTCACTTTCGGCGCTGTTTGGAGCAAAAAAGACAAACGTCCAGCTTTTGCTGCCACAGCAAAGGTGCCACCGAGGAAAAGTGATGCTGCTTCTCACTGCCTCCTGGAACCCCTTCAAATGCCCCAGACAATTTGGCCCTCTCTGCTTTCCTGAAAAGTCTATCCTCAAAAGCACCTTTTTTCACTTTCGGCGCTGTTTGGAGCAAAAAAGACAAACGTCCAGCTTTTGCTGCCACAGCAAAGGTGCCAGCGGGGAAAAGTGATGCTGCTTCTCACTGCCTCCTGGAACCCCTTCAAATGCCCCACACAATTTGGCCCTCTCTGCTTTCCTGAAAAGTCTATCCTCAAAAGCACCTTTTTTCACTTTCGGCGCTGTTTGGAGCAAAAAAGACAAACGTCCAGCTTTTGCTGCCACAGCAAAGGTGCCAGCGGGGAAAAGTGATGCTGCTTCTCACTGCCTCCTGGAACCCCTTCAAATGCCCCAGACAATTTGGCCCTCTCTGCTTTCCTGCGCACGCTATCCTCAAAAGCACCTTTTTTCACTTTCGGCGCTGTTTGAAGCAAAAAAGACAAACGTCCAGCTTTTGCTGCCACAGCAAAGGTGCCAGCGAGGAAAAGTGATGCTGCTTCTCACTGCCTCCTGGAACCCCTTCAAATGCCCCACACAATTTGGCCCTCTCTGCTTTCCTGCGCACTCTATCCTCAAAAGCACCCTTTTTCACTTTCGGCGCTGTTTGGAGCAAAAAAGACAAACGTCCAGCTTTTGCTGCCACAGCAAAGGTGCCAGCGGGGAAAAGTGATGCTGCTTCTCACTGCCTCCTGGAACCCCTTCAAATGCCCCACACAATTTGGCCCTCTCTGCTTTCCTGCGCACTCTATCCTCAAAAGCACCTTTTTTCACTTTCGGCGCTGTTTGGAGCAAAAAAGACAAACGTCCAGCTTTTGCTGCCACAGCAAAGGTGCCAGCGGGGAAAAGTGATGCTGCTTCTCACTGCCTCCTGGAACCCCTTCAAATGCTCCACACAATTTGGACCTCTCTGCTTTCCTGAAAAGTCTATCCTCAAAAGCACCTTTTTTCACTTTCGGCGCTGTTTGAAGCAAAAAAGACAAACGTCCAGCTTTTGCTGCCACAGCAAAGGTGCCAGCGGGGAAAAGTGATGCTGCTTCTAACTGCCTCCTGGAACCCCTTCAAATGCCCCACACAATTTGGCCCTCTCTGCTTTCCTGAAAAGTCTATCCTCAAAAGCACCTTTTTTCACTTTCGGCGCTGTTTGGAGCAAAAAAGACAAACGTCCAGCTTTTGCTGCCACAGCAAAGGTGCCAGCGGGGAAAAGTGATGCTGCTTCTCACTGCCTCCTGGAACCCCTTCAAATGCCCCACACAATTTGGCCCTCTCTGCTTTCCTGAGCACGCTATCCTCAAAAGCACCTGTTTTCACTTTCGGCGCTGTTTGGAGCAAAAAAGACAAACGTCCAGCTTTTGCTGCCACAGCAAAGGTGCCAGCGGGGAAAAGTGATGCTGCTTCTCACTGCCTCCTGGAACCCCTTCAAATGCCCCACACAATTTGGCCCTCTCTGCTTTCCTGCGCACTCTAGCCTCAAAAGCACCTTTTTTCACTTTCGGCGCTGTTTGAAGCAAAAAAGACAAACGTCCAGCTTTTGCTGCCACAGCAAAGGTGCCAGCGGGGAAAAGTGATGCTGCTTCTCACTGCCTCCTGGAACCCCTTCAAATGCCCCACACAATTTGGCCCTCTCTGCTTTCCTGCGCACTCTATCCTCAAAAGCACCTTTTTTCACTTTCGGCGCTGTTTGAAGCAAAAAAGACAAACGTCCAGCTTTTGCTGCCACAGCAAAGGTGCCAGCGGGGAAAAGTGACGCTGCTTCTCACTGCCTCCTGGAACCCCTTCAAATGCCCCAGACAATTTGGCCCTCTCTGCTTTCCTGCGCACTCTATCCTCAAAAGCACCTGTCTTCACTTTCGGCGCTGTTTGGAGCAAAAAAGACAAACGTCCAGCTTTTGCTGCCACAGCAAAGGTGCCAGCGGGGAAAAGTGATGCTGCTTCTCACTGCCTCCTGGAACCCCTTCAAATGCCCCACACAATTTGGCCCTCTCTGCTTTCCTGCGCACGCTATCCTCAAAAGCACCTTTTTTCACTTTCGGCGCTGTTTGGAGCAAAAAAGACAAACGTCCAGCTTTTGCTGCCACAGCAAAGGTGCCAGCGGGGAAAAGTGATGCTGCTTCTCACTGCCTCCTGGAACCCCTTCAAATGCCCCAGACAATTTGGCCCTCTCTGCTTTCCTGAAAAGTCTATCCTCAAAAGCACCTTTTTTCACTTTCGGCGCTGTTTGAAGCAAAAAAGACAAACGTCCAGCTTTTGCTGCCACAGCAAAGGTGCAAGCGGGGAAAAGTGATGCTGCTTCTCACTGCCTCCTGGAATCCCTTCAAATGCCCCACACAATTTGGCCCTCTCTGCTTTCCTGCGCACTCTAGCCTCAAAAGCACCGTTTTTCGCTTTCGGCGCTGTTTGGCGCAAAAAAGACAAACGTCCAGCTTTTGCTGCCACAGCAAAGGTGCCAGCGGGGAAAAGTGACGCTGCTTCTCACTGCCTCCTGGAACCCCTTCAAATGCCCCAGACAATTTGGCCCTCTCTGCTTTCCTGCGCACGCTATCCTCAAAAGCACCTTTTTTCACTTTCGCCGCTGTTTGGAGCAAAAAAGACAAACGTCCAGCTTTTGCTGCCACAGCAAAGGTGCCAGCGGGGAAAAGTGATGCTGCTTCTCACTGCCTCCTGGAACCCCTTCAAATGCCCCAGACAATTTGGCCCTCTCTGCTTTCCTGCGCACTCTATCCTCAAAAGCACCTTTTTTCACTTTCGGCGCTGTTTGGAGCAAAAAAGACAAACGTCCAGCTTTTGCTGCCACAGCAAAGGTGCCAGCGGGGAAAAGTGATGCTGCTTCTCACTGCCTCCTGGAACCCCTTCAAATGCCCCACACAATTTGGCCCTCTCTGCTTTCCTGAAAAGTCTATCCTCAAAAGCACCTTTTTTCACTTTCGGCGCTGTTTGGAGCAAAAAAGACAAACGTCCAGCTTTTGCTGCCACAGCAAAGGTGCCAGCGGGGAAAAGTGATGCTGCTTCTCACTGCCTCCTGGAACCCCTTCAAATGCCCCACACAATTTGGCCCTCTCTGCTTTCCTGCGCACTCCATCCTCAAAAGCACCTTTTTTCACTTTCGGCGCTGTTTGGAGCAAAAAAGACAAACGTCCAGCTTTTGCTGCCACAGCAAAGGTGCCAGCGGGGAAAAGTGATGCTGCTTCTCACTGCCTCCTGGAACCCCTTCAAATGCCCCACACAATTTGGCCCTCTCTGCTTTCCTGAGCACGCTATCCTCAAAAGCACCTGTTTTCACTTTCGGCGCTGTTTGGAGCAAAAAAGACAAACGTCCAGCTTTTGCTGCCACAGCAAAGGTGCCAGCGGGGAAAAGTGATGCTGCTTCTCACTGCCTCCTGGAACCCCTTCAAATGCCCCACACAATTTGGCCCTCTCTGCTTTCCTGCGCACTCTAGCCTCAAAAGCACCTTTTTTCACTTTCGGCGCTGTTTGAAGCAAAAAAGACAAACGTCCAGCTTTTGCTGCCACAGCAAAGGTGCCAGCGGGGAAAAGTGATGCTGCTTCTCACTGCCTCCTGGAACCCCTTCAAATGCCCCACACAATTTGGCCCTCTCTGCTTTCCTGAAAAGTCTATCCTCAAAAGCACCTTTTTTCACTTTCGGCGCTGTTTGGAGCAAAAAAGACAAACGTCCAGCTTTTGCTGCCACAGCAAAGGTGCCAGCGGGGAAAAGTGACGCTGCTTCTCACTGCCTCCTGGAACCCCTTCAAATGCCCCACACAATTTGGCCCTCTCTGCTTTCCTGCGCACTCTATCCTCAAAAGCACCTGTCTTCACTTTCGGCGCTGTTTGGAGCAAAAAAGACAAACGTCCAGCTTTTGCTGCCACAGCAAAGGTGCCAGCGGGGAAAAGTGATGCTGCTTCTCACTGCCTCCTGGAACCCCTTCAAATGCCCCACACAATTTGGCCCTCTCTGCTTTCCTGCGCACGCTATCCTCAAAAGCACCTTTTTTCACTTTCGGCGCTGTTTGGAGCAAAAAAGACAAACGTCCAGCTTTTGCTGCCACAGCAAAGGTGCCAGCGGGGAAAAGTGATGCTGCTTCTCACTGCCTCCTGGAACCCCTTCAAATGCCCCAGACAATTTGGCCCTCTCTGCTTTCCTGAAAAGTCTATCCTCAAAAGCACCTTTTTTCACTTTCGGCGCTGTTTGAAGCAAAAAAGACAAACGTCCAGCTTTTGCTGCCACAGCAAAGGTGCCAGCGGGGAAAAGTGATGCTGCTTCTCACTGCCTCCTGGAACCCCTTCAAATGCCCCAGACAATTTGGCCCTCTCTGCTTTCCTGCGCACTCTAGCCTCAAAAGCACCTTTTTTCGCTTTCGGCGCTGTTTGGCGCAAAAAAGACAAACGTCCAGCTTTTGCTGCCACAGCAAAGGTGCCAGCGGGGAAAAGTGATGCTGCTTCTCACTGCCTCCTGGAACCCCTTCAAATGACCCACACAATTTGGCCCTCTCTGCTTTCCTGCGCACGCTATCCTCAAAAGCACCTTTTTTCACTTTCGGCGCTGTTTGAAGCAAAAAAGACAAACGTCCAGCTTTTGCTGCCACAGCAAAGGTGCCAGCGAGGAAAAGTGATGCTGCTTCTCACTGCCTCCTGGAACCCCTTCAAATGCCCCACACAATTTGGCCCTCTCTGCTTTCCTGCTCACTCTATCCTCAAAAGCACCTTTTTTCACTTTCGGCGCTGTTTGGAGCAAAAAAGACAAACGTCCAGCTTTTGCTGCCACAGCAAAGGTGCCAGCGGGGAAAAGTGATGCTGCTTCTCACTGCCTCCTGGAACCCCTTCAAATGCCCCACACAATTTGGCTCTCTCTGCTTTCCTGCGCACTCTATCCTCAAAAGCACCTTTTTTCACTTTCGGCGCTGTTTGGAGCAAAAAAGACAAACGTCCAGCTTTTGCTGCCACAGCAAAGGTGCCAGCGGGGAAAAGTGATGCTGCTTCTCACTGCCTCCTGGAACCCCTTCAACTGCTCCACACAATTTGGACCTCTCTGCTTTCCTGAAAAGTCTATCCTCAAAAGCACCTTTTTTCACTTTCGGCGCTGTTTGAAGCAAAAAAGACAAACGTCCAGCTTTTGCTGCCACAGCAAAGGTGCCAGCGGGGAAAAGTGATGCTGCTTCTCACTGCCTCCTGGAACCCCTTCAAATGCCCCACACAATTTGGCCCTCTCTGCTTTCCTAAGCACGCTATCCTCAAAAGCACCTGTTTTCACTTTCGGCGCTGTTTGGAGCAAAAAAGACAAACGTCCAGCTTTTGCTGCCACAGCAAAGGTGCCAGCGGGGAAAAGTGATGCTGCTTCTCACTGCCTCCTGGAACCCCTTCAAATGCCCCACACAATTTGGCCCTCTCTGCTTTCCTGCGCACTCTAGCCTCAAAAGCACCTTTTTTCACTTTCGGCGCTGTTTGAAGCAAAAAAGACAAACGTCCAGCTTTTGCTGCCACAGCAAAGGTGCCAGCGGGGAAAAGTGATGCTGCTTCTCACTGCCTCCTGGAACCCCTTCAAATGCCCCACACAATTTGGCCCTCTCTGCTTTCCTGCGCACGCTATCCTCAAAAGCACCTTTTTTCACTTTCGGCGCTGTTTGGAGCAAAAAAGACAAACGTCCAGCTTTTGCTGCCACAGCAAAGGTGCCAGCGGGGAAAAGTGATGCTGCTTCTCACTGCCTCCTGGAACCCCTTCAAATGCCCCACACAATTTGGCCCTCTCTGCTTTCCTGCGCACGCTATCCTCAAAAGCACCTTTTTTCACTTTCGGCGCTGTTTGGATCAAAAAAGACAAACGTCCAGCTTTTGCTGCCACAGCAAAGGTGCCAGCGGGGAAAAGTGATGCTGCTTCTCACTGCCTCCTGGAACCCCTTCAAATGCCCCACACAATTTGGCCCTCTCTGCTTTCCTGCGCACGCTATCCTCAAAAGCACCTTTTTTCACTTTCGGCGCTGTTTGGAGCAAAAAAGACAAACGTCCAGCTTTTGCTGCCACAGCAAAGGTGCCAGCGGGGAAAAGTGATGCTGCTTCTCACTGCCTCCTGGAACCCCTTCAAATGCCCCAGACAATTTGGCCCTCTCTGCTTTCCTGAAAAGTCTATCCTCAAAAGCACCTTTTTTCACTTTCGGCGCTGTTTGAAGCAAAAAAGACAAACGTCCAGCTTTTGCTGCCACAGCAAAGGTGCCAGCGGGGAAAAGTGATGCTGCTTCTCACTGCCTCCTGGAACCCCTTCAAATGCCCCACACAATTTGGCCCTCTCTGCTTTCCTGCGCACTCTAGCCTCAAAAGCACCTTTTTTCACTTTCGGCGCTGTTTGAAGCAAAAAAGACAAACGTCCAGCTTTTGCTGCCACAGCAAAGGTGCCAGCGGGGAAAAGTGATGCTGCTTCTCACTGCCTCCTGGAACCCCTTCAAATGCCCCACACAATTTGGCCCTCTCTGCTTTCCTGCGCACTCTATCCTCAAAAGCATCTTTTTTCACTTTCGGCGCTGTTTGAAGCAAAAAAGACAAACGTCCAGCTTTTGCTGCCACAGCAAAGGTGCCAGCGGGGAAAAGTGACGCTGCTTCTCACTGCCTCCTGGAACCCCTTCAAATGCCCCAGACAATTTGGCCCTCTCTGCTTTCCTGCGCACTCTATCCTCAAAAGCACCTGTCTTCACTTTCGGCGCTGTTTGGAGCAAAAAAGACAAACGTCCAGCTTTTGCTGCCACAGCAAAGGTGCCAGCGGGGAAAAGTGATGCTGCTTCTCACTGCCTCCTGGAACCCCTTCAAATGCCCCAGACAATTTGGCCCTCTCTGCTTTCCTGCGCACGCTATCCTCAAAAGCACCTTTTTTCACTTTCGGCGCTGTTTGGAGCAAAAAAGACAAACGTCCAGCTTTTGCTGCCACAGCAAAGGTGCCAGCGGGGAAAAGTGATGCTGCTTCTCACTGCCTCCTGGAACCCCTTCAAATGCCCCACACAATTTGGCCCTCTCTGCTTTCCTGAAAAGTCTATCCTCAAAAGCACCTTTTTTCACTTTCGGCGCTGTTTGGAGCAAAAAAGACAAACGTCCAGCTTTTGCTGCCACAGCAAAGGTGCCAGCGGGGAAAAGTGATGCTGCTTCTCAATGCCTCCTGGAACCCCTTCAAATGCCCCACACAATTTGGCCCTCTCTGCTTTCCTGCGCACGCTATCCTCAAAAGCACCTTTTTTCACTTTCGGCGCTGTTTGAAGCAAAAAAGACAAACGTCCAGCTTTTGCTGCCACAGCAAAGGTGCCACCGAGGAAAAGTGATGCTGCTTCTCACTGCCTCCTGGAACCCCTTCAAATGCCCCACACAATTTGGCCCTCTCTGCTTTCCTGCGCACTCTATCCTCAAAAGCACCTTTTTTCACTTTCGGCGCTGTTTGGAGCAAAAAAGACAAACGTCCAGCTTTTGCTGCCACAGCAAAGGTGCCAGCGGGGAAAAGTGATGCTGCTTCTCACTGCCTCCTGGAACCCCTTCAAATGCCCCACACAATTTGGCCCTCTCTGCTTTCCTGCGCACTCTATCCTCAAAAGCACCTTTTTTCACTTTCGGCGCTGTTTGGAGCAAAAAAGACAAACGTCCAGCTTTTGCTGCCACAGCAAAGGTGCCAGCGGGGAAAAGTGATGCTGCTTCTCACTGCCTCCTGGAACCCCTTCAAATGCCCCACACAATTTGGCCCTCTCTGCTTTCCTGCGCACTCTATCCTCAAAAGCACCTTTTTTCACTTTCGGCGCTGTTTGGAGCAAAAAAGACAAACGTCCAGCTTTTGCTGCCACAGCAAAGGTGCCAGCGGGGAAAAGTGATGCTGCTTCTCACTGCCTCCTGGAACCCCTTCAAATGCTCCACACAATTTGGACCTCTCTGCTTTCCTGAAAAGTCTATCCTCAAAAGCACCTTTTTTCACTTTCGGCGCTGTTTGAAGCAAAAAAGACAAACGTCCAGCTTTTGCTGCCACAGCAAAGGTGCCAGCGGGGAAAAGTGATGCTGCTTCTCACTGCCTCCTGGAACCCCTTCAAATGCCCCACACAATTTGGCCCTCTCTGCTTTCCTGAAAAGTCTATCCTCAAAAGCACCTTTTGTCACTTTCGGCGCTGTTTGGAGCAAAAAAGACAAACGTCCAGCTTTTGCTGCCACAGCAAAGGTGCCAGCGGGGAAAAGTGATGCTGCTTCTCACTGCCTCCTGGAACCCCTTCAAATGCCCCACACAATTTGGCCCTCTCTGCTTTCCTGCGCACTCTATCCTCAAAAGCACCTTTTTTCACTTTCGGCGCTGTTTGAAGCAAAAAAGACAAACGTCCAGCTTTTGCTGCCACAGCAAAGGTGCCAGCGGGGAAAAGTGACGCTGCTTCTCACTGCCTCCTGGAACCCCTTCAAATGCCCCAGACAATTTGGCCCTCTCTGCTTTCCTGCGCACTCTATCCTCAAAAGCACCTGTCTTCACTTTCGGCGCTGTTTGGAGCAAAAAAGACAAACGTCCAGCTTTTGCTGCCACAGCAAAGGTGCCAGCGGGGAAAAGTGATGCTGCTTCTCACTGCCTCCTGGAACCCCTTCAAATGCCCCACACAATTTGGCCCTCTCTGCTTTCCTGCGCACGCTATCCTCAAAAGCACCTTTTTTCACTTTCGGCGCTGTTTGGAGCAAAAAAGACAAACGTCCAGCTTTTGCTGCCACAGCAAAGGTGCCAGCGGGGAAAAGTGATGCTGCTTCTCACTGCCTCCTGGAACCCCTTCAAATGCCCCACACAATTTGGCCCTCTCTGCTTTCCTGAAAAGTCTATCCTCAAAAGCACCTTTTTTCACTTTCGGCGCTGTTTGGAGCAAAAAAGACAAACGTCCAGCTTTTGCTGCCACAGCAAAGGTGCCAGCGGGGAAAAGTGATGCTGCTTCTCACTGCCTCCTGGAACCCCTTCAAATGCCCCACACAATTTGGCCCTCTCTGCTTTCCTGCGCACTCTAGCCTCAAAAGCACCGTTTTTCGCTTTCGGCGCTGTTTGGCGCAAAAAAGACAAACGTCCAGCTTTTGCTGCCACAGCAAAGGTGCCAGCGGGGAAAAGTGACGCTGCTTCTCACTGCCTCCTGGAACCCCTTCAAATGCCCCAGACAATTTGGCCCTCTCTGCTTTCCTGCGCACGCTATCCTCAAAAGCACCTTTTTTCACTTTCGCTGCTGTTTGGAGCAAAAAAGACAAACGTCCAGCTTTTGCTGCCACAGCAAAGGTGCCAGCGGGGAAAAGTGATGCTGCTTCTCACTGCCTCCTGGAACCCCTTCAAATGCCCCACACAATTTGGCCCTCTCTGCTTTCCTGCGCACTCTATCCTCAAAAGCACCTTTTTTCACTTTCGGCGCTGTTTGGAGCAAAAAAGACAAACGTCCAGCTTTTGCTGCCACAGCAAAGGTGCCAGCGGGGAAAAGTGATGCTGCTTCTCACTGCCTCCTGGAACCCCTTCAAATGCCCCACACAATTTGGCCCTCTCTGCTTTCCTGCGCACGCTATCCTCAAAAGCACCTTTTTTCACTTTCGGCGCTGTTTGGAGCAAAAAAGACAAACGTCCAGCTTTTGCTGACACAGCAAAGGTGCCAGCGGGGAAAAGTGATGCTGCTTCTCACTGCCTCCTGGAACCCCTTCAAATGCCCCACACAATTTGGCCCTCTCTGCTTTCCTGCGCATGCTATCCTCAAAAGCACCTGTTTTCACTTTCGGCGCTGTTTGGAGCAAAAAAGACAAACGTCCAGCTTTTGCTGCCACAGCAAAGGTGCCAGCGGGGAAAAGTGATGCTGCTTCTCACTGCCTCCTGGAACCCCTTCAAATGCCCCACACAATTTGGCCCTCTCTGCTTTCCTGCGCACTCTAGCCTCAAAAGCACCTTTTTTCACTTTCGGCGCTGTTTGAAGCAAAAAAGACAAACGTCCAGCTTTTGCTGCCACAGCAAAGGTGCCAGCGGGGAAAAGTGATGCTGCTTCTCACTGCCTCCTGGAACCCCTTCAAATGCCCCACACAATTTGGCCCTCTCTGCTTTCCTGAAAAGTCTATCCTCAAAAGCACCTTTTTTCACTTTCGGCGCTGTTTGGAGCAAAAAAGACAAACGTCCAGCTTTTGCTGCCACAGCAAAGGTGCCAGCGGGGAAAAGTGACGCTGCTTCTCACTGCCTCCTGGAACCCCTTCAAATGCCCCACACAATTTGGCCCTCTCTGCTTTCCTGCGCACTCTATCCTCAAAAGCACCTGTCTTCACTTTCGGCGCTGTTTGGAGCAAAAAAGACAAACGTCCAGCTTTTGCTGCCACAGCAAAGGTGCCAGCGGGGAAAAGTGATGCTGCTTCTCACTGCCTCCTGGAACCCCTTCAAATGCCCCACACAATTTGGCCCTCTCTGCTTTCCTGCGCACGCTATCCTCAAAAGCACCTTTTTTCACTTTCGGCGCTGTTTGGAGCAAAAAAGACAAACGTCCAGCTTTTGCTGCCACAGCAAAGGTGCCAGCGGGGAAAAGTGATGCTGCTTCTCACTGCCTCCTGGAACCCCTTCAAATGCCCCAGACAATTTGGCCCTCTCTGCTTTCCTGAAAAGTCTATCCTCAAAAGCACCTTTTTTCACTTTCGGCGCTGTTTGAAGCAAAAAAGACAAACGTCCAGCTTTTGCTGCCACAGCAAAGGTGCCAGCGGGGAAAAGTGATGCTGCTTCTCACTGCCTCCTGGAACCCCTTCAAATGCCCCAGACAATTTGGCCCTCTCTGCTTTCCTGAAAAGTCTATCCTCAAAAGCACCTTTTTTCACTTTCGGCGCTGTTTGGAGCAAAAAAGACAAACGTCCAGCTTTTGCTGCCACAGCAAAGGTGCCAGCGGGGAAAAGTGATGCTGCTTCTCACTGCCTCCTGGAACCCCTTCAAATGCCCCAGACAATTTGGCCCTCTCTGCTTTCCTGCGCACGCTATCCTCAAAAGCACCTTTTTTCACTTTCGGCGCTGTTTGGAGCAAAAAAGACAAACGTCCAGCTTTTGCTGCCACAGCAAAGGTGCCAGCGGGGAAAAGTGATGCTGCTTCTCACTGCCTCCTGGAACCCCTTCAAATGCCCCACACAATTTGGCCCTCTCTGCTTTCCTGCGCACTCTATCCTCAAAAGCACCTTTTTTCACTTTCGGCGCTGTTTGGAGCAAAAAAGACAAACGTCCAGCTTTTGCTGCCACAGCAAAGGTGCCAGCGGGGAAAAGTGATGCTGCTTCTCACTGCCTCCTGGAACCCCTTCAAATGCCCCACACAATTTGGCCCTCTCTGCTTTCCTGAAAAGTCTATCCTCAAAAGCACCTTTTTTCACTTTCGGCGCTGTTTGGAGCAAAAAAGACAAACGTCCAGCTTTTGCTGCCACAGCAAAGGTGCCAGCGGGGAAAAGTGATGCTGCTTCTCACTGCCTCCTGGAACCCCTTCAAATGCGCCAGACAATTTTGCCCTCTCTGCTTTCCTGCGCACGCTATCCTCAAAAGCACCTTTTTTCACTTTCGGCGCTGTTTGGAGCAAAAAAGACAAACGTCCAGCTTTTGCTGCCACAGCAAAGGTGCCACCGAGGAAAAGTGATGCTGCTTCTCACTGCCTCCTGGAACCCCTTCAAATGCCCCACACAATTTGGCCCTCTCTGCTTTCCTGCGCACTCTAGCCTCAAAAGCACCTTTTTTCACTTTCGGCGCTGTTTGGAGCAAAAAAGACAAACGTCCAGCTTTTGCTGCCACAGCAAAGGTGCCAGCGGGGAAAAGTGATGCTGCTTCTCACTGCCTCCTGGAACCCCTTCAAATGCCCCACACAATTTGTCCCTCTCTGCTTTCCTGAAAAGTCTATCCTCAAAAGCACCTTTTTTCACTTTCGGCGCTGTTTGGAGCAAAAAAGACAAACGTCCAGCTTTTGCTGCCACAGCAAAGGTGCCAGCGGGGAAAAGTTATGCTGCTTCTAACTGCCTCCTGGAACCCCTTCAAATGCCCCACACAATTTGGCCCTCTCTGCTTTCCTGAAAAGTCTATCTTCAAAAGCACCTTTTTTCACTTTCGGCGCTGTTTGGAGCAAAAAAGACAAACGTCCAGCTTTTGCTGCCACAGCAAAGGTGCCAGCGGGGAAAAGTGACGCTGCTTCTCACTGCCTCCTGGAACCCCTTCAAATGCCCCAGACAATTTGGCCCTCTCTGCTTTCCTGCGCACTCTAGCCTCAAAAGCACCGTTTTTCGCTTTCGGCGCTGTTTGGCGCAAAAAAGACAAACGTCCAGCTTTTGCTGCCACAGCAAAGGTGCCAGCGGGGAAAAGTGACGCTGCTTCTCACTGCCTCCTGGAACCCCTTCAAATGCCCCAGACAATTTGGCCCTCTCTGCTTTCCTGCGCACTCTATCCTCAAAAGCACCTTTTTTCACTTTCGGCGCTGTTTGGAGCAAAAAAGACAAACGTCCAGCTTTCGCTGCCACAGCAAAGGTGCCAGCGGGGAAAAGTGATGCTGCTTCTCACTGCCTCCTGGAACCCCTTCAAATGCCCCACACAATTTGGCCCTCTCTGCTTTCCTGCGCACTCTATCCTCAAAAGCACCTTTTTTCACTTTCGGCGCTGTTTGGAGCAAAAAAGACAAACGTCCAGCTTTTGCTGCCACAGCAAAGGTGCCAGCGGGGAAAAGTGATGCTGCTTCTCACTGCCTCCTGGAACCCCTTCAAATGCGCCAGACAATTTTGCCCTCTCTGCTTTCCTGCGCACGCTATCCTCAAAAGCACCTTTTTTCACTTTCGGCGCTGTTTGGAGCAAAAAAGACAAACGTCCAGCTTTTGCTGCCACAGAAAAGGTGCCACCGAGGAAAAGTGATGCTGCTTCTCACTGCCTCCTGGAACCCCTTCAAATGCCCCAGACAATTTGGCCCTCTCTGCTTTCCTGCGCACTCTAGCCTCAAAAGCACCTTTTTTCACTTTCGCCGCTGTTTGGAGCAAAAAAGACAAACGTCCAGCTTTTGCTGCCACAGCAAAGGTGCCAGCAGGGAAAAGTGATGCTGCTTCTCACTGCCTCCTGGAACCCCTTCAAATGACCCACACAATTTGGCCCTCTCTGCTTTCCTGAAAAGTCTATCCTCAAAAGCACCTTTTGTCACTTTCGGCGCTGTTTGGAGCAAAAAAGACAAACGTCCAGCTTTTGCTGCCACAGCAAAGGTGCCAGTGGGGAAAAGTGATGCTGCTTCTAACTGCCTCCTGGAACCCCTACAAATGCCCCACACAATTTGGCCCTCTCTGCTTTCCTGCGCACTCTAGCCTCAAAAGCACCGTTTTTCGCTTTCGGCGCTGTTTGGCGCAAAAAAGACAAACGTCCAGCTTTTGCTGCCACAGCAAAGGTGCCAGCGGGGAAAAGTGACGCTGCTTCTCACTGCCTCCTGGAACCCCTTCAAATGCCCCACACAATTTGGCCCTCTCTGCTTTCCTGCGCACGCTATCCTCAAAAGCACCTTTTTTCACTTTCGGCGCTGTTTGGAGCAAAAAAGACAAACGTCCAGCTTTTGCTGCCACAGCAAAGGTGCCAGCGGGGAAAAGTGATGCTGCTTCTCACTGCCTCCTGGAACCCCTTCAAATGCCCCACACAATTTGGCCCTCTCTGCTTTCCTGCGCACTCTATCCTCAAAAGCACCTTTTTTCACTTTCGGCGCTGTTTGGAGCAAAAAAGACAAACGTCCAGCTTTTGCTGCCACAGCAAAGGTGCCAGCGGGGAAAAGTGATGCTGCTTCTCACTGCCTCCTGGAACCCCTTCAAATGCCCCACACAATTTGGCCCTCTCTGCTTTCCTGAGCACGCTATCCTCAAAAGCACCTTTTTTACTTTAGGCGCTGTTTGGAGCAAAAAAGACAAACGTCCAGCTTTTGCTGCCACAGCAAAGGTGCCAGCAGGGAAAAGTGATGCTGCTTCTCACTGCCTCCTGGAACCCCTTCAAATGCCCCACACAATTTGGCCCTCTCTGCTTTCCTGCGCACTCTAGCCTCAAAAGCACCTTTTTTCACTTTCGGCGCTCTTTGGAGCAAAAAAGACAAACGTCCAGCTTTTGCTGCCACAGCAAAGGTGCCAGCGGGGAAAAGTGATGCTGCTTCTCACTGCCTCCTGGAACCCCTTCAAATGCCCCAGACAATTTGGCCCTCTCTGCTTTCCTGAAAAGTCTATCCTCAAAAGCACCTTTTGTCACTTTCGGCGCTGTTTGGAGCAAAAAAGACAAACGTCCAGCTTTTGCTGCCACAGCAAAGGTGCCAGCGGGGAAAAGTGATGCTGCTTCTCACTGCCTCCTGGAACCCCTTCAAATGCCCCAGACAATTTGGCCCTCTCTGCTTTCCTGCGCACTCTATCCTCAAAAGCACCTTTTTTCACTTTCGGCGCTGTTTGAAGCAAAAAAGACAAACGTCCAGCTTTTGCTGCCACAGCAAAGGTGCCAGCGGGGAAAAGTGATGCTGCTTCTCACTGCCTCCTGGAACCCCTTCAAATGCCCCACACAATTTGGCCCTCTCTGCTTTCCTGAAAAGTCTATCCTCAAAAGCACCTTTTTTCACTTTCGGCGCTGTTTGGAGCAAAAAAGACAAACGTCCAGCTTTTGCTGCCACAGCAAAGGTGCCAGCGGGGAAAAGTGACGCTGCTTCTCACTGCCTCCTGGAACCCCTTCAAATGCCCCAGACAATTTGGCCCTCTCTGCTTTCCTGCGCACTCTATCCTCAAAAGCACCTGTCTTCACTTTCGGCGCTGTTTGGAGCAAAAAAGACAAACGTCCAGCTTTTGCTGCCACAGCAAAGGTGCCAGCGGGGAAAAGTGATGCTGCTTCTCACTGCCTCCTGGAACCCCTTCAAATGCCCCACACAATTTGGCCCTCTCTGCTTTCCTGCGCACGCTATCCTCAAAAGCACCTTTTTTCACTTTCGGCGCTCTTTGGAGCAAAAAAGACAAACGTCCAGCTTTTGCTGCCACAGCAAAGGTGCCAGCGGGGAAAAGTGATGCTGCTTCTCACTGCCTCCTGGAACCCCTTCAAATGCCCCAGACAATTTGGCCCTCTCTGCTTTCCTGAAAAGTCTATCCTCAAAAGCACCTTTTTTCACTTTCGGCGCTGTTTGAAGCAAAAAAGACAAACGTCCAGCTTTTGCTGCCACAGCAAAGGTGCCAGCGGGGAAAAGTGATGCTGCTTCTCACTGCCTCCTGGAACCCCTTCAAATGCCCCAGACAATTTGGCCCTCTCTGCTTTCCTGCGCACTCTAGCCTCAAAAGCACCTTTTTTCGCTTTCGGCGCTGTTTGGCGCAAAAAAGACAAACGTCCAGCTTTTGCTGCCACAGCAAAGGTGCCAGCGGGGAAAAGTGACGCTGCTTCTCACTGCCTCCTGGAACCCCTTCAAATGCCCCAGACAATTTGGCCCTCTCTGCTTTCCTGAGCACGCTATCCTCAAAAGCACCTTTTTTCACTTTAGGCGCTGTTTGGAGCAAAAAAGACAAACGTCCAGCTTTTGCTGCCACAGCAAAGGTGCCAGCAGGGAAAAGTGATGCTGCTTCTCACTGCCTCCTGGAACCCCTTCAAATGCCCCACACAATTTGGCCCTCTCTGCTTTCCTGCGCACTCTAGCCTCAAAAGCACCTTTTTTCACTTTCGGCGCTGTTTGGAGCAAAAAAGACAAACGTCCAGCTTTTGCTGCCACAGCAAAGGTGCCAGCGGGGAAAAGTGATGCTGCTTCTCACTGCCTCCTGGAACCCCTTCAAATGCCCCAGACAATTTGGCCCTCTCTGCTTTCCTGAAAAGTCTATCCTCAAAAGCACCTTTTGTCACTTTCGGCGCTGTTTGGAGCAAAAAAGACAAACGTCCAGCTTTTGCTGCCACAGCAAAGGTGCCAGCGGGGAAAAGTGATGCTGCTTCTCACTGCCTCCTGGAACCCCTTCAAATGCCCCAGACAATTTGGCCCTCTCTGCTTTCCTGCGCACTCTATCCTCAAAAGCACCTTTTTTCACTTTCGGCGCTGTTTGAAGCAAAAAAGACAAACGTCCAGCTTTTGCTGCCACAGCAAAGGTGCCAGCGGGGAAAAGTGATGCTGCTTCTCACTGCCTCCTGGAACCCCTTCAAATGCCCCACACAATTTGGCCCTCTCTGCTTTCCTGAAAAGTCTATCCTCAAAAGCACCTTTTTTCACTTTCGGCGCTGTTTGGAGCAAAAAAGACAAACGTCCAGCTTTTGCTGCCACAGCAAAGGTGCCAGCGGGGAAAAGTGACGCTGCTTCTCACTGCCTCCTGGAACCCCTTCAAATGCCCCAGACAATTTGGCCCTCTCTGCTTTCCTGCGCACTCTATCCTCAAAAGCACCTGTCTTCACTTTCGGCGCTGTTTGGAGCAAAAAAGACAAACGTCCAGCTTTTGCTGCCACAGCAAAGGTGCCAGCGGGGAAAAGTGATGCTGCTTCTCACTGCCTCCTGGAACCCCTTCAAATGCCCCACACAATTTGGCCCTCTCTGCTTTCCTGCGCACGCTATCCTCAAAAGCACCTTTTTTCACTTTCGGCGCTCTTTGGAGCAAAAAAGACAAACGTCCAGCTTTTGCTGCCACAGCAAAGGTGCCAGCGGGGAAAAGTGATGCTGCTTCTCACTGCCTCCTGGAACCCCTTCAAATGCCCCAGACAATTTGGCCCTCTCTGCTTTCCTGAAAAGTCTATCCTCAAAAGCACCTTTTTTCACTTTCGGCGCTGTTTGAAGCAAAAAAGACAAACGTCCAGCTTTTGCTGCCACAGCAAAGGTGCCAGCGGGGAAAAGTGATGCTGCTTCTCACTGCCTCCTGGAACCCCTTCAAATGCCCCAGACAATTTGGCCCTCTCTGCTTTCCTGCGCACTCTAGCCTCAAAAGCACCTTTTTTCGCTTTCGGCGCTGTTTGGCGCAAAAAAGACAAACGTCCAGCTTTTGCTGCCACAGCAAAGGTGCCAGCGGGGAAAAGTGACGCTGCTTCTCACTGCCTCCTGGAACCCCTTCAAATGCCCCAGACAATTTGGCCCTCTCTGCTTTCCTGCGCACGCTATCCTCAAAAGCACCTTTTTTCACTTTCGGCGCTGTTTGGAGCAAAAAAGACAAACGTCCAGCTTTTGCTGCCACAGCAAAGGTGCCAGCGGGGAAAAGTGATGCTGCTTCTCACTGCCTCCTGGAACCCCTTCAAATGCCCCACACAATTTGGCCCTCTCTGCTTTCCTGCGCACTCTATCCTCAAAAGCACCTTTTTTCACTTTCGGCGCTGTTTGGAGCAAAAAAGAAAAACGTCCAGCTTTTGCTGCCACAGCAAAGGTGCCAGCGGGGAAAAGTGATGCTGCTTCTCACTGCCTCCTGGAACCCCTTCAAATGCCCCACACAATTTGGCCCTCTCTGCTTTCCTGCGCACGCTATCCTCAAAAGCACCTTTTTTCACTTTCGGCGCTGTTTGGAGCAAAAAAGACAAACGTCCAGCTTTTGCTGCCACAGCAAAGGTGCCACCGAGGAAAAGTGATGCTGCTTCTCATTGCCTCCTGGAACCCCTTCAAATGCCCCACACAATTTGGCCCTCTCTGCTTTCCTGCGCACTCTAGCCTCAAAAGCACCTTTTTTCACTTTCGGCGCTGTTTGGAGCAAAAAAGACAAACGTCCAGCTTTTGCTGCCACAGCAAAGGTGCCAGCGGGGAAAAGTGATGCTGCTTCTCACTGCCTCCTGGAACCCCTTCAAATGCCCCACACAATTTGTCCCTCTCTGCTTTCCTGAAAAGTCTATCCTCAAAAGCACCTTTTGTCACTTTCGGCGCTGTTTGGAGCAAAAAAGACAAACGTCCAGCTTTTGCTGCCACAGCAAAGGTGCCAGCGGGGAAAAGTGATGCTGCTTCTAACTGCCTCCTGGAACCCCTTCAAATGCCCCACACAATTTGGCCCTCTCTGCTTTCCTGAAAAGTCTATCCTCAAAAGCACCTTTTTTCACTTTCGGCGCTGTTTGGAGCAAAAAAGACAAACGTCCAGCTTTTGCTGCCACAGCAAAGGTGCCAGCGGGGAAAAGTGATGCTGCTTCTCACTGCCTCCTGGAACCCCTTCAAATGCCCCACACAATTTGGCCCTCTCTGCTTTCCTGCGCACTCTAGCCTCAAAAGCACCGTTTTTCGCTTTCGGCGCTGTTTGGCGCAAAAAAGACAAACGTCCAGCTTTTGCTGCCACAGCAAAGGTGCCAGCGGGGAAAAGTGACGCTGCTTCTCACTGCCTCCTGGAACCCCTTCAAATGCCCCAGACAATTTGGCCCTCTCTGCTTTCCTGCGCACGCTGTCCTCAAAAGCACCTTTTTTCACTTTAGGCGCTGTTTGGAGCAAAAAAGACAAACGTCCAGCTTTTGCTGCCACAGCAAAGGTGCCAGCGGGGAAAAGTGATGCTGCTTCTCACTGCCTCCTGGAACCCCTTCAAATGCCCCAGACAATTTGGCCCTCTCTGCTTTCCTGCGCACTCTAGCCTCAAAAGCACCTTTTTTCACTTTCGGCGCTCTTTGGAGCAAAAAAGACAAACGTCCAGCTTTTGCTGCCACAGCAAAGGTGCCAGCGGGGAAAAGTGATGCTGCTTCTCACTGCCTCCTGGAACCCCTTCAAATGCCCCACACAATTTGGCCCTCTCTGCTTTCCTGAAAAGTCTATCCTCAAAAGCACCTTTTTTCACTTTCGGCGCTGTTTGGAGCAAAAAAGACAAACGTCCAGCTTTTGCTGCCACAGCAAAGGTGCCAGCGGGGAAAAGTGATGCTGCTTCTCACTGCCTCCTGGAACCCCTTCAAATGCCCCAGACAATTTGGCCCTCTCTGCTTTCCTGCGCACGCTATCCTCAAAAGCACTTTTTTTCACTTTCGGCGCTGTTTGGAGCAAAAAAGACAAATGTCCAGCTTTTGCTGCCACAGCAAAGGTGCCACCGAGGAAAAGTGATGCTGCTTCTCACTGCCTCCTGGAACCCCTTCAAATGCCCCACACAATTTGGCCCTCTCTGCTTTCCTGCGCACTCTAGCCTCAAAAGCACCTTTTTTCACTTTCGGCGCTGTTTGGAGCAAAAAAGACAAACGTCCAGCTTTTGCTGCCACAGCAAAGGTGCCAGCGGGGAAAAGTGATGCTGCTTCTCACTGCCTCCTGGAACCCCTTCAAATGACCCACACAATTTGGCCCTCTCTGCTTTCCTGAAAAGTCTATCCTCAAAAGCACCTTTTGTCACTTTCGGCGCTGTTTGGAGCAAAAAAGACAAACGTCCAGCTTTTGCTGCCACAGCAAAGGTGCCAGCGAGGAAAAGTGATGCTGCTTCTAACTGCCTCCTGGAACCCCTTCAAATGCCCCACACAATTTGGCCCTCTCTGCTTTCCTGCGCACTCTAGCCTCAAAAGCACCGTTTTTCGCTTTCGGCGCTGTTTGGCGCAAAAAAGACAAACGTCCAGCTTTTGCTGCCACAGCAAAGGTGCCAGCGGGGAAAAGTGACGCTGCTTCTCACTGCCTCCTGGAACCCCTTCAAATGCCCCAGACAATTTGGCCCTCTCTGCTTTCCTGCGCACGCTATCCTCAAAAGCACCTTTTTTCACTTTCGGCGCTGTTTGGAGCAAAAAAGACAAACGTCCAGCTTTTGCTGCCACAGCAAAGGTGCCAGCGGGGAAAAGTGATGCTGCTTCTCACTGCCTCCTGGAACCCCTTCAAATGCCCCACACAATTTGGCCCTCTCTGCTTTCCTGCGCACTCTATCCTCAAAAGCACCTTTTTTCACTTTCGGCGCTCTTTGGAGCAAAAAAGACAAACGTCCAGCTTTTGCTGCCACAGCAAAGGTGCCAGCGGGGAAAAGTGATGCTGCTTCTCACTGCCTCCTGGAACCCCTTCAAATGCCCCACACAATTTGGCCCTCTCTGCTTTCCTTAAAAGTCTATCCTCAAAAGCACCTTTTTTCACTTTCGGCGCTGTTTGGAGCAAAAAAGACAAACGTCCAGCTTTTGCTGCCACAGCAAAGGTGCCAGCGGGGAAAAGTGATGCTGCTTCTCACTGCCTCCTGGAACCCCTTCAAATGCGCCAGACAATTTTGCCCTCTCTGCTTTCCTGCGCACGCTATCCTCAAAAGCACCTTTTTTCACTTTCGGCGCTGTTTGGAGCAAAAAAGACAAACGTCCAGCTTTTGCTGCCACAGCAAAGGTGCCAGCGGGGAAAAGTGACGCTGCTTCTCATTGCCTCCTGGAACCCCTTCAAATGCCCCACACAATTTGGCCCTCTCTGCTTTCCTGCGCACTCTAGCCTCAAAAGCACCTTTTTTCACTTTCGGCGCTGTTTGGAGCAAAAAAGACAAACGTCCAGCTTTTGCTGCCACAGCAAAGGTGCCAGCGGGGAAAAGTGATGCTGCTTCTCACTGCCTCCTGGAACCCCTTCAAATGCCCCACACAATTTGTCCCTCTCTGCTTTCCTGAAAAGTCTATCCTCAAAAGCACCTTTTGTCACTTTCGGCGCTGTTTGGAGCAAAAAAGACAAACGTCCAGCTTTTGCTGCCACAGCAAAGGTGCCAGCGGGGAAAAGTGATGCTGCTTCTAACTGCCTCCTGGAACCCCTTCAAATGCCCCACACAATTTGGCCCTCTCTGCTTTCCTGAAAAGTCTATCCTCAAAAGCACCTTTTTTCACTTTCGGCGCTGTTTGGAGCAAAAAAGACAAACGTCCAGCTTTTGCTGCCACAGCAAAGGTGCCAGCGGGGAAAAGTGATGCTGCTTCTCACTGCCTCCTGGAACCCCTTCAAATGCCCCACACAATTTGGCCCTCTCTGCTTTCCTGCGCACTCTAGCCTCAAAAGCACCGTTTTTCGCTTTCGGCGCTGTTTGGCGCAAAAAAGACAAACGTCCAGCTTTTGCTGCCACAGCAAAGGTGCCAGCGGGGAAAAGTGACGCTGCTTCTCACTGCCTCCTGGAACCCCTTCAAATGCCCCAGACAATTTGGCCCTCTCTGCTTTCCTGCGCACGCTGTCCTCAAAAGCACCTTTTTTCACTTTAGGCGCTGTTTGGAGCAAAAAAGACAAACGTCCAGCTTTTGCTGCCACAGCAAAGGTGCCAGCGGGGAAAAGTGATGCTGCTTCTCACTGCCTCCTGGAACCCCTTCAAATGCCCCAGACAATTTGGCCCTCTCTGCTTTCCTGCGCACTCTAGCCTCAAAAGCACCTTTTTTCACTTTCGGCGCTCTTTGGAGCAAAAAAGACAAACGTCCAGCTTTTGCTGCCACAGCAAAGGTGCCAGCGGGGAAAAGTGATGCTGCTTCTCACTGCCTCCTGGAACCCCTTCAAATGCCCCACACAATTTGGCCCTCTCTGCTTTCCTGAAAAGTCTATCCTCAAAAGCACCTTTTTTCACTTTCGGCGCTGTTTGGAGCAAAAAAGACAAACGTCCAGCTTTTGCTGCCACAGCAAAGGTGCCAGCGGGGAAAAGTGATGCTGCTTCTCACTGCCTCCTGGAACCCCTTCAAATGCCCCAGACAATTTGGCCCTCTCTGCTTTCCTACGCACGCTATCCTCAAAAGCACTTTTTTTCACTTTCGGCGCTGTTTGGAGCAAAAAAGACAAATGTCCAGCTTTTGCTGCCACAGCAAAGGTGCCACCGAGGAAAAGTGATGCTGCTTCTCACTGCCTCCTGGAACCCCTTCAAATGCCCCACACAATTTGGCCCTCTCTGCTTTCCTGCGCACTCTAGCCTCAAAAGCACCTTTTTTCACTTTCGGCGCTGTTTGGAGCAAAAAAGACAAACGTCCAGCTTTTGCTGCCACAGCAAAGGTGCCAGCGGGGAAAAGTGATGCTGCTTCTCACTGCCTCCTGGAACCCCTTCAAATGACCCACACAATTTGGCCCTCTCTGCTTTCCTGAAAAGTCTATCCTCAAAAGCACCTTTTGTCACTTTCGGCGCTGTTTGGAGCAAAAAAGACAAACGTCCAGCTTTTGCTGCCACAGCAAAGGTGCCAGCGAGGAAAAGTGATGCTGCTTCTAACTGCCTCCTGGAACCCCTTCAAATGCCCCACACAATTTGGCCCTCTCTGCTTTCCTGCGCACTCTAGCCTCAAAAGCACCGTTTTTCGCTTTCGGCGCTGTTTGGCGCAAAAAAGACAAACGTCCAGCTTTTGCTGCCACAGCAAAGGTGCCAGCGGGGAAAAGTGACGCTGCTTCTCACTGCCTCCTGGAACCCCTTCAAATGCCCCAGACAATTTGGCCCTCTCTGCTTTCCTGCGCACGCTATCCTCAAAAGCACCTTTTTTCACTTTCGGCGCTGTTTGGAGCAAAAAAGACAAACGTCCAGCTTTTGCTGCCACAGCAAAGGTGCCAGCGGGGAAAAGTGATGCTGCTTCTCACTGCCTCCTGGAACCCATTCAAATGCCCCACACAATTTGGCCCTCTCTGCTTTCCTGCGCACTCTATCCTCAAAAGCACCTTTTTTCACTTTCGGCGCTCTTTGGAGCAAAAAAGACAAACGTCCAGCTTTTGCTGCCACAGCAAAGGTGCCAGCGGGGAAAAGTGATGCTGCTTCTCACTGCCTCCTGGAACCCCTTCAAATGCCCCACACAATTTGGCCCTCTCTGCTTTCCTTAAAAGTCTATCCTCAAAAGCACCTTTTTTCACTTTCGGCGCTGTTTGGAGCAAAAAAGACAAACGTCCAGCTTTTGCTGCCACAGCAAAGGTGCCAGCGGGGAAAAGTGATGCTGCTTCTCACTGCCTCCTGGAACCCCTTCAAATGCGCCAGACAATTTTGCCCTCTCTGCTTTCCTGCGCACGCTATCCTCAAAAGCACCTTTTTTCACTTTCGGCGCTGTTTGGAGCAAAAAAGACAAACGTCCAGCTTTTGCTGCCACAGCAAAGGTGCCAGCGGGGAAAAGTGACGCTGCTTCTCACTGCCTCCTGGAACCCCTTCAAATGCCCCACACAATTTGGCCCTCTCTGCTTTCCTGCGCACTCTAGCCTCAAAAGCACCTTTTTTCACTTTCGGCGCTGTTTGGAGCAAAAAAGACAAACGTCCAGCTTTTGCTGCCACAGCAAAGGTGCCAGCGGGGAAAAGTGATGCTGCTTCTAACTGCCTCCTGGAACCCCTTCAAATGCCCCACACAATTTGGCCCTCTCTGCTTTCCTGAAAAGTCTATCCTCAAAAGCACCTTTTTTCACTTTCGGCGCTCTTTGGAGCAAAAAAGACAAACGTCCAGCTTTTGCTGCCACAGCAAAGGTGCCAGCGGGGAAAAGTGATGCTGCTTCTCACTGCCTCCTGGAACCCCTTCAAATGCCCCACACAATTTGGCCCTCTCTGCTTTCCTGCGCACGCTATCCTCAAAAGCACCTTTTTTCACTTTCGGCGCTGTTTGGAGCAAAAAAGACAAACGTCCAGCTTTTGCTGCCACAGCAAAGGTGCCAGCGGGGAAAAGTGATGCTGCTTCTCACTGCCTCCTGGAACCCCTTCAAATGCCCCACACAATTTGGCCCTCTCTGCTTTCCTGCGCACTCTATCCTCAAAAGCACCTTTTTTCACTTTCGGCGCTGTTTGGAGCAAAAAAGACAAACGTCCAGCTTTTGCTGCCACAGCAAAGGTGCCAGCGGGGAAAAGTGATGCTGCTTCTCACTGCCTCCTGGAACCCCTTCAAATGCCCCACACAATTTGGCCCTCTCTGCTTTCCTGCGCACGCTATCCTCAAAAGCACCTTTTTTCACTTTCGGCGCTGTTTGGAGCAAAAAAGACAAACGTCCAGCTTTTGCTGCCACAGCAAAGGTGCCACCGAGGAAAAGTGATGCTGCTTCTCACTGCCTCCTGGAACCCCTTCAAATGCCCCACACAATTTGGCCCTCTCTGCTTTCCTGCGCACTCTAGCCTCAAAAGCACCTTTTTTCACTTTCGGCGCTGTTTGGAGCAAAAAAGACAAACGTCCAGCTTTTGCTGCCACAGCAAAGGTGCCAGCGGGGAAAAGTGATGCTGCTTCTCACTGCCTCCTGGAACCCCTTCAAATGCCCCACACAATTTGTCCCTCTCTGCTTTCCTGAAAAGTCTATCCTCAAAAGCACCTTTTGTCACTTTCGGCGCTGTTTGGAGCAAAAAAGACAAACGTCCAGCTTTTGCTGCCACAGCAAAGGTGCCAGCGGGGAAAAGTGATGCTGCTTCTAACTGCCTCCTGGAACCCCTTCAAATGCCCCACACAGTTTGGCCCTCTCTGCTTTCCTGAAAAGTCTATCCTCAAAAGCACCTTTTTTCACTTTAGGCGCTGTTTGGAGCAAAAAAGACAAACGTCCAGCTTTTGCTGCCACAGCAAAGGTGCCAGCGGGGAAAAGTGATGCTGCTTCTCACTGCCTCCTGGAACCCCTTCAAATGCCCCACACAATTTGGCCCTCTCTGCTTTCCTGCGCACTCTAGCCTCAAAAGCACCGTTTTTCGCTTTCGGCGCTGTTTGGCGCAAAAAAGACAAACGTCCAGCTTTTGCTGCCACAGCAAAGGTGCCAGCGGGGAAAAGTGACGCTGCTTCTCACTGCCTCCTGGAACCCCTTCAAATGCCCCAGACAATTTGGCCCTCTCTGCTTTCCTGCGCACGCTGTCCTCAAAAGCACCTTTTTTCACTTTAGGCGCTGTTTGGAGCAAAAAAGACAAACGTCCAGCTTTTGCTGCCACAGCAAAGGTGCCAGCGGGGAAAAGTGATGCTGCTTCTCACTGCCTCCTGGAACCCCTTCAAATGCCCCACACAATTTGGCCCTCTCTGCTTTCCTGCGCACTCTATCCTCAAAAGCACCTTTTTTCACTTTCGGCGCTGTTTGGAGCAAAAAAGACAAACGTCCAGCTTTTGCTGCCACAGCAAAGGTGCCAGCGGGGAAAAGTGATGCTGCTTCTCACTGCCTCCTGGAACCCCTTCAAATGCCCCACACAATTTGGCCCTCTCTGCTTTCCTGAAAAGTCTATCCTCAAAAGCACCTTTTTTCACTTTCGGCGCTGTTTGGAGCAAAAAAGACAAACGTCCAGCTTTTGCTGCCACAGCAAAGGTGCCAGCGGGGAAAAGTGATGCTGCTTCTCACTGCCTCCTGGAACCCCTTCAAATGCGCCAGACAATTTTGCCCTCTCTGCTTTCCTGCGCACGCTATCCTCAAAAGCACTTTTTTTCACTTTCGGCGCTGTTTGGAGCAAAAAAGACAAATGTCCAGCTTTTGCTGCCACAGCAAAGGTGCCACCGAGGAAAAGTGATGCTGCTTCTCACTGCCTCCTGGAACCCCTTCAAATGCCCCACACAATTTGGCCCTCTCTGCTTTCCTGCGCACTCTAGCCTCAAAAGCACCTTTTTTCACTTTCGGCGCTGTTTGGAGCAAAAAAGACAAACGTCCAGCTTTTGCTGCCACAGCAAAGGTGCCAGCGGGGAAAAGTGATGCTGCTTCTCACTGCCTCCTGGAACCTCTTCAAATGACCCACACAATTTGGCCCTCTCTGCTTTCCTGAAAAGTCTATCCTCAAAAGCACCTTTTGTCACTTTCGGCGCTGTTTGGAGCAAAAAAGACAAACGTCCAGCTTTTGCTGCCACAGCAAAGGTGCCAGCGAGGAAAAGTGATGCTGCTTCTAACTGCCTCCTGGAACCCCTTCAAATGCCCCACACAATTTGGCCCTCTCTGCTTTCCTGCGCACTCTAGCCTCAAAAGCACCGTTTTTCGCTTTCGGCGCTGTTTGGCGCAAAAAAGACAAACGTCCAGCTTTTGCTGCCACAGCAAAGGTGCCAGCGGGGAAAAGTGATGCTGCTTCTCACTGCCTCCTGGAACCCCTTCAAATGCCCCACACAATTTGGCCCTCTCTGCTTTCCTGCGCACGCTATCCTCAAAAGCACCTTTTTTCACTTTCGGCGCTGTTTGGAGCAAAAAAGACAAACGTCCAGCTTTTGCTGCCACAGCAAAGGTGCCAGCGGGGAAAAGTGATGCTGCTTCTCACTGCCTCCTGGAACCCATTCAAATGCCCCACACAATTTGGCCCTCTCTGCTTTCCTGCGCACTCTATCCTCAAAAGCACCTTTTTTCACTTTCGGCGCTCTTTGGAGCAAAAAAGACAAACGTCCAGCTTTTGCTGCCACAGCAAAGGTGCCAGCGGGGAAAAGTGATGCTGCTTCTCACTGCCTCCTGGAACCCCTTCAAATGCCCCACACAATTTGGCCCTCTCTGTTTTCCTTAAAAGTCTATCCTCAAAAGCACCTTTTTTCACTTTCGGCGCTGTTTGGAGCAAAAAAGACAAACGTCCAGCTTTTGCTGCCACAGCAAAGGTGCCAGCGGGGAAAAGTGATGCTGCTTCTCACTGCCTCCTGGAACCCCTTCAAATGCGCCAGACAATTTTGCCCTCTCTGCTTTCCTGCGCACGCTATCCTCAAAAGCACCTTTTTTCACTTTCGGCGCTGTTTGGAGCAAAAAAGACAAACGTCCAGCTTTTGCTGCCACAGCAAAGGTGCCAGCGGGGAAAAGTGATGCTGCTTCTCACTGCCTCCTGGAACCCCTTCAAATGCCCCACACAATTTGGCCCTCTCTGCTTTCCTGCGCACTCTAGCCTCAAAAGCACCTTTTTTCACTTTCGGCGCTGTTTGGAGCAAAAAAGACAAACGTCCAGCTTTTGCTGCCACAGCAAAGGTGCCAGCGGGGAAAAGTGATGCTGCTTCTAACTGCCTCCTGGAACCCCTTCAAATGCCCCACACAATTTGGCCCTCTCTGCTTTCCTGAAAAGTCTATCCTCAAAAGCACCTTTTTTCACTTTCGGCGCTGTTTGGAGCAAAAAAGACAAACGTCCAGCTTTTGCTGCCACAGCAAAGGTGCCAGCGGGGAAAAGTGATGCTGCTTCTCACTGCCTCCTGGAACCCCTTCAAATGCCCCAGACAATTTGGCCCTCTCTGCTTTCCTGCGCACGCTATCCTCAAAAGCACCTTTTTTCACTTTCGGCGCTGTTTGGAGCAAAAAAGACAAACGTCCAGCTTTTGCTGCCACAGCAAAGGTGCCAGCGGGGAAAAGTGATGCTGCTTCTCACTGCCTCCTGGAACCCCTTCAAATGCCCCACACAATTTGGCCCTCTCTGCTTTCCTGCGCACTCTAGCCTCAAAAGCACCTTTTTTCACTTTCGGCGCTGTTTGGAGCAAAAAAGACAAACGTCCAGCTTTTGCTGCCACAGCAAAGGTGCCAGCGGGGAAAAGTGATGCTGCTTCTCACTGCCTCCTGGAACCCCTTCAAATGCCCCACACAATTTGGCCCTCTCTGCTTTCCTGCGCACTCTAGCCTCAAAAGCACCTTTTTTCACTTTCGGCGCTGTTTGGAGCAAAAAAAGACAAACGTCCAGCTTTTGCTGCCACAGCAAAGGTGCCAGCGGGGAAAAGTGATGCTGCTTCTCACTGCCTCCTGGAACCCCTTCAAATGCCCCACACAATTTGGCCCTCTCTGCTTTCCTGAGCACGCTATCCTCAAAAGCACCTGTTTTCACTTTCGGCGCTGTTTGAAGCAAAAAAGACAAACGTCCAGCTTTTGCTGCCACAGCAAAGGTGCCAGCGGGGAAAAGTGACGCTGCTTCTCACTGCCTCCTGGAACCCCTTCAAATGCCCCAGACAATTTGGCCCTCTCTGCTTTCCTGCGCACTCTATCCTCAAAAGCACCTGTCTTCACTTTCGGCGCTGTTTGGAGCAAAAAAGACAAACGTCCAGCTTTTGCTGCCACAGCAAAGGTGCCAGCGGGGAAAAGTGATGCTGCTTCTCACTGCCTCCTGGAACCCCTTCAAATGCCCCAGACAATTTGGCCCTCTCTGCTTTCCTGCGCACGCTATCCTCAAAAGCACCTTTTTTCACTTTCGGCGCTGTTTGGAGCAAAAAAGACAAACGTCCAGCTTTTGCTGCCACAGCAAAGGTGCCAGCGGGGAAAAGTGATGCTGCTTCTCACTGCCTCCTGGAACCCATTCAAATGCCCCACACAATTTGGCCCTCTCTGCTTTCCTGCGCACTCTATCCTCAAAAGCACCTTTTTTCACTTTCGGCGCTCTTTGGAGCAAAAAAGACAAACGTCCAGCTTTTGCTGCCACAGCAAAGGTGCCAGCGGGGAAAAGTGATGCTGCTTCTCACTGCCTCCTGGAACCCCTTCAAATGCCCCACACAATTTGGCCCTCTCTGCTTTCCTTAAAAGTCTATCCTCAAAAGCACCTTTTTTCACTTTCGGCGCTGTTTGGAGCAAAAAAGACAAACGTCCAGCTTTTGCTGCCACAGCAAAGGTGCCAGCGGGGAAAAGTGATGCTGCTTCTCACTGCCTCCTGGAACCCCTTCAAATGCGCCAGACAATTTTGCCCTCTCTGCTTTCCTGCGCACGCTATCCTCAAAAGCACCTTTTTTCACTTTCGGCGCTGTTTGGAGCAAAAAAGACAAACGTCCAGCTTTTGCTGCCACAGCAAAGGTGCCAGCGGGGAAAAGTGATGCTGCTTCTCACTGCCTCCTGGAACCCCTTCAAATGCCCCACACAATTTGGCCCTCTCTGCTTTCCTGCGCACTCTAGCCTCAAAAGCACCTTTTTTCACTTTCGGCGCTGTTTGGAGCAAAAAAGACAAACGTCCAGCTTTTGCTGCCACAGCAAAGGTGCCAGCGGGGAAAAGTGATGCTGCTTCTAACTGCCTCCTGGAACCCCTTCAAATGCCCCACACAATTTGGCCCTCTCTGCTTTCCTGAAAAGTCTATCCTCAAAAGCACCTTTTTTCACTTTCGGCGCTGTTTTGGTGCAAAAAAGAAAAACGTCCAGCTTTTGCTGCCACAGCAAAGGTGCCAGCGGGGAAAAGTGATGCTGCTTCTCACTGCCTCCTGGAACCCCTTCAAATGCCCCACACAATTTGGCCCTCTCTGCTTTCCTGCGCACGCTATCCTCAAAAGCACCTTTTTTCACTTTCGGCGCTGTTTGGAGCAAAAAAGACAAACGTCCAGCTTTTGCTGCCACAGCAAAGGTGCCAGCGGGGAAAAGTGATGCTGCTTCTCACTGCCTCCTGGAACCCCTTCAAATGCCCCAGACAATTTGGCCCTCTCTGCTTTCCTGCGCACTCTAGCCTCAAAAGCACCTTTTTTCGCTTTCGCTCTGTTTGGCGCAAAAAAGACAAACGTCCAGCTTTTGCTGCCACAGCAAAGGTGCCAGCGGGGAAAAGTGACGCTGCTTCTCACTGCCTCCTGGAACCCCTTCAAATGCACCACACAATTTGGCCCTCTCTGCTTTCCTGCGCACGCTATCCTCAAAAGCACCTTTTTTCACTTTCGGCGCTGTTTGGAGCAAAAAAGACAAACGTCCAGCTTTTGCTGCCACAGCAAAGGTGCCAGCGGGGAAAAGTGATGCTGCTTCTCACTGCCTCCTGGAACCCCTTCAAATGCCCCACACAATTTGGCCCTCTCTGCTTTCCTGCGCACTCTATCCTCAAAAGCACCTTTTTTCACTTTCGGCGCTGTTTGGAGCAAAAAAGAAAAACGTCCAGCTTTTGCTGCCACAGCAAAGGTGCCAGCGGGGAAAAGTGATGCTGCTTCTCACTGCCTCCTGGAACCCCTTCAAATGCCCCACACAATTTGGCCCTCTCTGCTTTCCTGCGCACGCTATCCTCAAAAGCACCTTTTTTCACTTTCGGCGCTGTTTGGAGCAAAAAAGACAAACGTCCAGCTTTTGCTGCCACAGCAAAGGTGCCACCGAGGAAAAGTGATGCTGCTTCTCACTGCCTCCTGGAACCCCTTCAAATGCCCCACACAATTTGGCCCTCTCTGCTTTCCTGCGCACTCTAGCCTCAAAAGCACCTTTTTTCACTTTCGGCGCTGTTTGGAGCAAAAAAGACAAACGTCCAGCTTTTGCTGCCACAGCAAAGGTGCCAGCGGGGAAAAGTGATGCTGCTTCTCACTGCCTCCTGGAACCCCTTCAAATGCCCCACACAATTTGGCCCTCTCTGCTTTCCTGCGCACGCTATCCTCAAAAGCACCTTTTTTCACTTTCGGCGCTGTTTGGAGCAAAAAAGACAAACGTCCAGCTTTTGCTGCCACAGCAAAGGTGCCACCGAGGAAAAGTGATGCTGCTTCTCACTGCCTCCTGGAACCCCTTCAAATGCCCCACACAATTTGGCCCTCTCTGCTTTCCTGCGCACTCTAGCCTCAAAAGCACCTTTTTTCACTTTCGGCGCTGTTTGGAGCAAAAAAGACAAACGTCCAGCTTTTGCTGCCACAGCAAAGGTGCCAGCGGGGAAAAGTGATGCTGCTTCTCACTGCCTCCTGGAACCCCTTCAAATGCCCCACACAATTTGTCCCTCTCTGCTTTCCTGAAAAGTCTATCCTCAAAAGCACCTTTTGTCACTTTCGGCGCTGTTTGGAGCAAAAAAGACAAACGTCCAGCTTTTGCTGCCACAGCAAAGGTGCCAGCGGGGAAAAGTGATGCTGCTTCTAACTGCCTCCTGGAACCCCTTCAAATGCCCCACACAGTTTGGCCCTCTCTGCTTTCCTGCGCACTCTAGCCTCAAAAGCACCGTTTTTCGCTTTCGGCGCTGTTTGGCGCAAAAAAGACAAACGTCCAGCTTTTGCTGCCACAGCAAAGGTGCCAGCGGGGAAAAGTGACGCTGCTTCTCACTGCCTCCTGGAACCCCTTCAAATGCCCCAGACAATTTGGCCCTCTCTGCTTTCCTGCGCACGCTGTCCTCAAAAGCACCTTTTTTCACTTTAGGCGCTGTTTGGAGCAAAAAAGACAAACGTCCAGCTTTTGCTGCCACAGCAAAGGTGCCAGCGGGGAAAAGTGATGCTGCTTCTCACTGCCTCCTGGAACCCCTTCAAATGCCCCACACAATTTGGCCCTCTCTGCTTTCCTGCGCACTCTAGCCTCAAAAGCACCTTTTTTCACTTTCGGCGCTGTTTGGAGCAAAAAAGACAAACGTCCAGCTTTTGCTGCCACAGCAAAGGTGCCAGCGGGGAAAAGTGATGCTGCTTCTCACTGCCTCCTGGAACCCCTTCAAATGCCCCACACAATTTGGCCCTCTCTGCTTTCCTGAAAAGTCTATCCTCAAAAGCACCTTTTTTCACTTTCGGCGCTGTTTGGAGCAAAAAAGACAAACGTCCAGCTTTTGCTGCCACAGCAAAGGTGCCAGCGGGGAAAAGTGATGCTGCTTCTCACTGCCTCCTGGAACCCCTTCAAATGCGCCAGACAATTTTGCCCTCTCTGCTTTCCTGCGCACGCTATCCTCAAAAGCACTTTTTTTCACTTTCGGCGCTGTTTGGAGCAAAAAAGACAAATGTCCAGCTTTTGCTGCCACAGCAAAGGTGCCACCGAGGAAAAGTGATGCTGCTTCTCACTGCCTCCTGGAACCCCTTCAAATGCCCCACACAATTTGGCCCTCTCTGCTTTCCTGCGCACTCTATCCTCAAAAGCACCTTTTTTCACTTTCGGCGCTGTTTGGAGCAAAAAAGACAAACGTCCAGCTTTTGCTGCCACAGCAAAGGTGCCAGCGGGGAAAAGTGATGCTGCTTCTCACTGCCTCCTGGAACCCCTTCAAATGACCCACACAATTTGGCCCTCTCTGCTTTCCTGAAAAGTCTATCCTCAAAAGCACCTTTTGTCACTTTCGGCGCTGTTTGGAGCAAAAAAGACAAACGTCCAGCTTTTGCTGCCACAGCAAAGGTGCCAGCGGGGAAAAGTGATGCTGCTTCTAACTGCCTCCTGGAACCCCTTCAAATGCCCCACACAATTTGGCCCTCTCTGCTTTCCTGCGCACTCTAGCCTCAAAAGCACCGTTTTTCGCTTTCGGCGCTGTTTGGCGCAAAAAAGACAAACGTCCAGCTTTTGCTGCCACAGCAAAGGTGCCAGCGGGGAAAAGTGACGCTGCTTCTCACTGCCTCCTGGAACCCCTTCAAATGCCCCAGACAATTTGGCCCTCTCTGCTTTCCTGCGCACGCTATCCTCAAAAGCACCTTTTTTCACTTTCGGCGCTGTTTGGAGCAAAAAAGACAAACGTCCAGCTTTTGCTGCCACAGCAAAGGTGCCAGCGGGGAAAAGTGATGCTGCTTCTCACTGCCTCCTGGAACCCATTCAAATGCCCCACACAATTTGGCCCTCTCTGCTTTCCTGCACACTCTATCCTCAAAAGCACCTTTTTTCACTTTCGGCGCTCTTTGGAGCAAAAAAGACAAACGTCCAGCTTTTGCTGCCACAGCAAAGGTGCCAGCGGGGAAAAGTGATGCTGCTTCTCACTGCCTCCTGGAACCCCTTCAAATGCCCCACACAATTTGGCCCTCTCTGCTTTCCTGCGCACTCTATCCTCAAAAGCACCTTTTTTCACTTTCGGCGCTGTTTTGGAGCAAAAAAGACAAACGTCCAGCTTTTGCTGCCACAGCAAAGGTGCCAGCGGGGAAAAGTGATGCTGCTTCTCACTGCCTCCTGGAACCCCTTCAAATGCGCCAGACAATTTTGCCCTCTCTGCTTTCCTGCGCACGCTATCCTCAAAAGCACCTTTTTTCACTTTCGGCGCTGTTTGGAGCAAAAAAGACAAACGTCCAGCTTTTGCTGCCACAGCAAAGGTGCCAGCGGGGAAAAGTGATGCTGCTTCTCACTGCCTCCTGGAACCCCTTCAAATGCCCCACACAATTTGGCCCTCTCTGCTTTCCTGCGCACTCTAGCCTCAAAAGCACCTTTTTTCACTTTCGGCGCTGTTTGGAGCAAAAAAGACAAACGTCCAGCTTTTGCTGCCACAGCAAAGGTGCCAGCGGGGAAAAGTGATGCTGCTTCTAACTGCCTCCTGGAACCCCTTCAAATGCCCCACACAATTTGGCCCTCTCTGCTTTCCTGAAAAGTCTATCCTCAAAAGCACCTTTTTTCACTTTCGGCGCTGTTTGGAGCAAAAAAGACAAACGTCCAGCTTTTGCTGCCACAGCAAAGGTGCCAGCGGGGAAAAGTGATGCTGCTTCTCAC
>NW_028127389.1:0-170094 GCF_965231255.1 Vanellus vanellus
GCCCCACACAATTTGGCCCTCTCTGCTTTCCTGCGGACTCTAGCCTCAAAAGCACCTTTTTTCACTTTCGCCGCTGTTTGGAGCAAAAAAGACAAATGTCCAGCTTTTGCTGCCACAGCAAAGGTGCCAGCAGGGAAAAGTGATGCTGGTCCTCACTGCCTCCTGGAACCCCTTCAAATGCCCCACACAATTTGGCCCTCTCTGCTTTCCTGCGCACTCTATGCTCAAAAGCACCTTTTTTCACTTTCGCCGCTGTTTTGAGCAAAAAAAGACAAATGTCCAGCTTTTGCTGCCACAGCAAAGGTGCCAGCGGGGAAAAGTGATGCTGGTCCTCACTGCCTCCTGGAACCCCTTCAAATGCCCCACACAATTTGGCCCTCTCTGCTTTCCTGCGCACTCTAGCCTCAAAAGCACCTTTTTTCACTTTCGCCGCTGTTTGGAGCAAAAAAAGACAAACGTCCAGCTTTTGCTGCCACAGCAAAGGTGCCAGCGGGGAAAAGTGATGCTGGTCCTCACTGCCTCCTGGAACCCCTTCAAATGCCCCACACAATTTGGCCCTCTCTGCTTTCCTGCTGACTGTAGCCTCAAAAGCACCTTTTTTCACTTTCGCCGCTGTTTGGAGCAAAAAAAGACAAACATCCAGCTTTTGCTGCCACAGCAAAGGTGCCAGCGGGGAAAAGTGATGCTGGTCCTCACTGCCTCCTGGAACCCCTTCAAATGCACCAGACAATTTGGCCCTCTCTGCTTTCCTGCGCATTCTATCCTCAAAAGCACCTTTTTTCACTCTCGGCGGCGTTTGGAGCAAAAAAGAAAAACGTCCAGCTTTTGCTGCCACAGCAAAGGTGCCAGCGGGGAAAAGGGATGCTGGTCCTCACTGCCTCCTGGAACCCCATCGAATGCCCCACACAATTTGGCCCTCTCTGCTTTCCTGCGCACTCTATCCTCAAAAGCACCTTTTTTCACTCTCGGCAGACTCCGCAGCAAAAAAGACAAACGTCCAGCTTTTGCTGCCACAGCAAAGATGCCAGCGGGGAAAAGTGATGCTGGTCCTCACTGCCTCCTGGAACCCCTTCAAATGCCCCAGACAATTTGGCCCTCTCTGCTTTCCTGCGCACTCTATCCTCTAAAGCATAATTTTTTCACTCTCGGCGGCGTTTGGAGCAAAAAAGACAAACGTCCAGCTTTTGCTGCCACAGCAAAGGTGCCAGCGGGGAAAAGTGATGCTGGTCCTCACTGCCTCCTGGAACCCCTTCAAATGCCCCACACAATTTGGCCCTCTCTGCTTTCCTGCGCACTCTATCCTCAAAAGCACCTTTTTTCACTCTCGGCAGCGTCCGCAGCAAAAAAGATAAATGTCCAGCTTTTGCTGCCACGGCAAAGGTGCCAGCAAGGAAAAGTGATGCTGGTCCTCACTGCCTCCTGGAACCCCTTCAAATGCCCCAGACAATTTGGCCCTCTCTGCTTTCCTGCGCACTCTATCCTCAAAAGCACCTTTTTTCACTCTCGGCAGACTCCGCAGCAAAAAAGACAAACGTCCAGCTTTTGCTGCCACAGCAAAGGTGCCAGAGGGGAAAAGTGATGCTGGTCCTCACTGCCTCCTGGAACCCCTTCAAATGCCCCAGACAATTTGGTCCTCTCTGCTTTCCTGAGCACTCTATCCTCAAAAGCACCTTTTTTCACTCTCGGCGGCGTTTGGAGCAAAACCGAACAACGTCCAGCTTTTGCTGCCACAGCAAAGGTGCCAGCGGGGAAAAGTGATGCTGGGCCTCAATGCCTCCTGGAACCCCTTCAAATGCCCCACACAATTTGGCCCTCTCTGCTTTCCTGCGCACTCTAGCCTCAAAAGCACCTTTTTCAATCTCGGCAGCCTCCGGAGCAAAAAAGACAAACGTCCAGCTTTTGCTGCCACAGCAAAGGTGCCAGCGGGGAAAAGTGATGCTAGGCCTCAATGCCTCCTGGAACCCTTTCAAATGCCCCACACAATTTGGCCCTCTCTGCTTTCCTGCGCACTCTATCCTCAAAAGCAACTTTTTTCACTCTCGGCAGACTCCGCAGCAAAAAAGACAAACGTCCAGCTTTTGCTGCCACAGCAAAAGTGCCAGAGGGGAAAAGTGATGCTGGTCCTCACTGCCTCCTGGAACCCCTTCAAATGCCCCAGACAATTTGGCCCTCTCTGCTTTCCTGCGCACTCTATCCTCAAAAGCACCTTTTTTCACTCTCGGCGGCTTTTCGAGCAAAAAAGACAAACATCCAGCTTTTGCTGCCACAGCAAAGGTGCCAGCGGGGAAAAGTGATGCTGGGCCTCAATGCCTCCTGGAACCCCATCGAATGCCCCAGACAATTTGGCCCTCTCTGCCCTCCTGCGCACTCTATCCTCAAAAGCACCTTTTTTCACTTTCGGCAGATTCCGCAGCAAAAAAGACAAACGTCCAGCTTTTGCTGCCACAGCAAAGGTGCCAGCGGGGAAAAGTGATGCTGGTCCTCACTGCCTCCTGGAACCCCTTCAAATGCCCCACACAATTTGGCCCTCTCTGCTTTCCTGCGCACTCTATCCTCAAAAGCACCTTTTTTCACTCTCGGCGGCGTTTGGAGAAAAAAGACAAACGTACAGCTTTTGCTGCCACAGCAAAGGTGCCAGCGGGGAAAAGTGATGCTGGTCCTCAATGCCTCCTGGAACCCCATCGAATGCCCCACACAATTTGGCCTTCTCTGCCCTCCTGCGCATTCTATCCTCAAAAGCACCTTTTTTCACTCTCGGCGGCGTTTGGAGCAAAAAAGAAAAACGTCCAGCTTTTGCTGCCACAGCAAAGGTGCCAGCGGGGAAAAGGGATGCTGGTCCTCACTGCCTCCTGGAACCCCTTCAAATGCACCAGACAATTTGGCCCTCTCTGCTTTCCTGCGCACTCTATCCTCAAAAGCACCTTTTTTCACTCTCGGCAGCCTCCGGAGCAAAAAAGACAAACGTCCAGCTTTTGCTGCCACAGCAAAGGTGCCAGAGGGGAAAAGTGATGCTGGTCCTCAATGCCTCCTGGAACCCCATCGAATGCCCCACACAATTTGGGCCTCTCTGCCCTCCTGCACACTCTATCCTCAAAAGCACCTTTTTTCACTCTCGGCAGCCTCCGGAGCAAAAAAGACAAACGTCCAGCTTTTGCTGCCACAGCAAAGGTGCCAGCGGGGAAAAGTGATGCTGGTCCTCACTGCCTCCTGGAACCCCTTCAAATGCCCCAGACAATTTGGCCCTCTCTGCTTTCCTGCGCACTCTAGCCTCAAAAGCACCTTTTTTCACTTTCGGCAGCCTCCGCAGCAAAAAAGACAAACGTCCAGCTTTTGCTGCCACAGCAAAGGTGCCAGCGGGGAAAAGTGATGCTGGTCCTCACTGCCTCCTGGAACCCCTTCAAATGCCCCACACAATTTGGCCCTCTCTGCTTTCCTGCGCACTCTATCCTCAAAAGCACCTTTTTCACTCTCGGCAGCCTCCGCAGCAAAAAAGACAAACGTCCAGCTTTTGCTGCCACAGCAAAGGTGCCAGCGGGGAAAAGTGATGCTGGTCCTCACTGCCTCCTGGAACCCCTTCAAATGCCCCACACAATTTGGCCCTCTCTGCTTTCCTGCGCACTCTATCCTCAAAAGCACCTTTTTTCACTCTCGGCGGCGTTTGGAGCAAAAAAGACAAACGTCCAGCTTTTGCTGCCACAGCAAAGGTGCCAGCGGGGAAAAGTGATGCTGGTCCTAACTGCCTCCTGGAACCCCTTCAAATGCCCCAGACAATTTGGCCCTCTCTGCTTTCCTGCGCACTCTATCCTCAAAAGCACCTTTTCTCAATCTCGGCAGACTCCGCAGCAAAAAAGACAAACGTCCAGCTTTTGCTGCCGCAGCAAAGGTGCCGGCGGGGAAAAGTGATGCTCGTCCTCACTGCCTCCTGGAACCCCTTCAAATGCCCCAGACAATTTGGCCCTCTCTGCTTTCCTGCGCACTCTATCCTCAAAAGCACCTTTTTTCACTCTCGTAGACGTTTGGAGCAAAAAAGAAAAACGTCCAGCTTTTGCTGCCACAGCAAAGGTGCCAGCGGGGAAAAGTGATGCTGGTCCTGAATGCCTCCTGGAACCCCATCGAATGCCCCAGACAATTTGGCCCTCTCTGCTTTCCTGCGCACTCTATCCTCAAAAGCACCTTTTTTCACTCTCGGCAGACTCCGCAGCAAAAAAGACAAACGTCCAGCTTTTGCTGCCACAGCAAAGGTGCCAGCGGGGAAAAGTGATGCTGGTCCTCACTGCCTCCTGGAACCCCTTCAAATGCCCCAGACAATTTGGCCCTCTCTGCTTTCCTGCGCACTCTATCCTCTAACACATCATTTTTTCACTCTCGGCGGCGTTTGGAGCAAAAAAGACAAACGTCCAGCTTTTGCTGCCACAGCAAAGGTGCCAGCGGGGAAAAGTGATGCTGGTCCTCACTGCCTCCTGGAACCCCTTCAAATGCCCCACACAATTAAGCCCTCTCTGCTTTCCTGCGCACTCTATCCTCAAAAGCACCTTTTTTCACTCTCGGCAGCGTCCGCAGCAAAAAAGACAAATGTCCAGCTTTTGCTGCCACGGCAAAGGTGCCAGCAAGGAAAAGTGATGCTGGTCCTCACTGCCTCCTGGAACCCCTTCAAATGCCCCACACAATTTGGCCCTCTCTGCTTTCCTGCGCACTCTATCCTCAAAAGCACCTTTTTTCACTCTCGGCAGACTAAGCAGCAAAAAAGACAAACGTCCAGCTTTTGCTGCCACAGCAAAGGTGCCAGAGGGGAAAAGTGATGCTCGTCCTCACTGCCTCCTGGAACCCCTTCAAATGCCCCACACAATTTGGTCCTCTCTGCTTTCCTGCGCACTCTATCCTCAAAAGCACCTTTTTTCACTCTCGGCGGCGTTTGGAGCAAAACCGAACAACGTCCAGCTTTTGCTGCCACAGCAAAGGTGCCAGCGGGGAAAAGTGATGCTGGGCCTCAATGCCTCCTGGAACCCCTTCAAATGCCCCACACAATTTGGCCCTCTCTGCTTTCCTGCGCACTCTATCCTCAAAAGCACCTTTTTCACTCTCGGCAGCCTCCGGAGCAAAAAAGACAAACGTCCAGCTTTTGCTGCCACAGCAAAGGTGCCAGCGGGGAAAAGTGATGCTAGGCCTCAATGCCTCCTGGAACCCCTTCAAATGCCCCACACAATTTGGCCCTCTCTGCTTTCCTGTGGACTCTATCCTCAAAAGCACCTTTTTTCACTCTCGTCGGCGTTTGGAGCAAAAAAGAAAATCGTCCAGCTTTTGCTGCCACAGCAAAGGTGCCAGCGGGGAAAAGTGATGCTGGTCCTCACTGCCTCCTGGAACCCCTTCAAATGCCCCACACAATTTGGCCCTCTCTGCTTTCCTGCGCACTCTATCCTCAAAAGCACCTTTTTTCACTCTCGGCAGACTCCGCAGCAAAAAAGACAAACGTCCAGCTTTTGCTGCCACAGCAAAGGTGCCAGCGGGGAAAAGTGATGCTGGTCCTCACTGCCTCCTGGAACCCCTTCAAATGCCCCAGACAATTTGGCCCTCTCTGCTTTCCTGCGCACTCTATCCTCAAAAGCACCTTTTTTCACTCTCGGCAGACTCCGCAGCAAAAAAGACAAACGTCCAGCTTTTGCTGCCACAGCAAAGGTGCCAGCGGGGAAAAGTGATGCTGGTCCTCACTGCCTCCTGGAACCCCTTCAAATGCCCCAGACAATTTGGCCCTCTCTGCTTTCCTGCGCACTCTATCCTCAAAAGCACCTTTTTTCACTCTCGGCAGCCTCCGGAGCAAAAAAGACAAACGTCCAGCTTTTGCTGCCACAGCAAAGGTGCCAGCGGAGAAAAGTCATGCTGATCCTCAATGCCTCCTGGAACCCCTTCAACTGCCCCAGACAATTTGGCCCTCTCTGCTTTCCTGCGCACTCTATCCTCAAAAGCACCTTTTTTCACTCTCGGCGGCGTTTGGAGCAAAAAAGACAAACGTCCAGCTTTTGCTGCCACAGCAAAGGTGCCAGCGGGGAAAAGTGATGCTGGTCCTCACTGCCTCCTGGAACCCCTTCAAATGCCCCACACAATTTGGCCCTCTCTGCTTTCCTGCGCACTCTATCCTCAAAAGCACCTTTTTTCACTCTCGGCGGCGTTTGGAGCAAAAAAGACAATCGTCCACCTTTTGCTGCCACAGCAAAGGTGCCAGCGGGGAAAAGTGATGCTGGTCCTCACTGCCTCCTGGAACCCCTTCAAATGCCCCAGACAATTTGGCCCTCTCTGCTTTCCTGCGCACTCTATCCTCAAAAGCACCTTTTTTCACTCTCGGCAGCCTCCGGAGCAAAAAAGACAAACGTCCAGCTTTTGCTGCCACAGCAAAGGTGCCAGCGGGGAAAAGTGATGCTGGTCCTCACTGCCTCCTGGAACCCCTTCAAATGCCCCACACAATTTGGCCCTCTCTGCTTTCCTGCGCACTCTATCCTCAAAAGCACCTTTTTTCACTCTCGGCAGACTCCGCAGCAAAAAAGACAAACGTCCAGCTTTTGCTGCCACAGCAAAGGTGCCAGAGGGGAAAAGTGATGCTCGTCCTCACTGCCTCCTGGAACCCCTTCAAATGCCCCACACAATTTGGCCCTCTCTGCTTTCCTGCGCACTCTATCCTCAAAAGCACCTTTTTCCACTCTCGTAGGCGTTTGGAGCAAAAAAGAAAAACGTCCAGCTTTTGCTGCCACAGCAAAGGTGCCAGCGGGGAAAAGTGATGCTGGTCCTCAATGCCTCCTGGAACCCCATCGAATGCCACAGACAATTTGGCCCTCTCTGCCCTCCTGCGCACTCTATCCTCAAAAGCACCTTTTTTCACTCTCGGCAGACTCCGCAGCAAAAAAGACAAACGTCCAGCTTTTGCTGCCACAGCAAAGGTGCCAGCGGGGAAAAGTGATGCTGGTCCTCACTGCCTCCTGGAACCCCTTCAAATGCCCCAGACAATTTGGCCCTCTCTGCTTTCCTGCGCACTCTATCCTCAAAAGCACCTTTTTCACTCTCGGCTGCCTCCGCAGCAAAAAAGAAAAACGTCCAGCTTTTGCTGCCACAGCAAAGGTGCCAGCGGGGAAAAGTGATGCTGGTCCTCACTGCCTCCTGGAACCCTTCCAAATGCCCCACACAATTTGGCCCTCTCTGCTTTCCTGCGCACTCTATCCTCAAAAGCACCTTTTTTCACTCTCGGCAGCCTCCGCAGCAAAAAAGACAAACCTCTAGGTTTTGCTATCACAGCAAAGTTGCCAGCGGGGAAAAGTGATGCTGGTCCTCACTGCCTCCTGGAACCCCTTCAAATGCCCCACACAATTTGGCCCTCTCTGCTTTCCTGCGCACTCTATCCTCAAAAGCACCTTTTTTCACTCTCGGCGGCGTTTGGAGCAAAACCGAACAACGTCCAGCTTTTGCTGCCACAGCAAAGGTGCCAGCGGGGAAAAGTGATGCTGGGCCTCAATGCCTCCTGGAACCCCTTCAAATGCCCCACACAATTTGGCCCTCTCTGCTTTCCTGCGCACTCTATCCTCAAAAGCACCTTTTTCACTCTCGGCAGCCTCCGGAGCAAAAAAGACAAACGTCCAGCTTTTGCTGCCACAGCAAAGGTGCCAGCGGGGAAAAGTGATGCTAGGCCTCAATGCCTCCTGGAACCCCTTCAAATGCCCCACACAATTTGGCCCTCTCTGCTTTCCTGTGGACTCTATCCTCAAAAGCACCTTTTTTCACTCTCGTCGGCGTTTGGAGCAAAAAAGAAAATCGTCCAGCTTTTGCTGCCACAGCAAAGGTGCCAGCGGGGAAAAGTGATGCTGGTCCTCACTGCCTCCTGGAACCCCTTCAAATGCCCCACACAATTTGGCCCTCTCTGCTTTCCTGCGCACTCTATCCTCAAAAGCACCTTTTTTCACTCTCGGCAGACTCCGCAGCAAAAAAGACAAACGTCCAGCTTTTGCTGCCACAGCAAAGGTGCCAGCGGGGAAAAGTGATGCTGGTCCTCACTGCCTCCTGGAACCCCTTCAAATGCCCCACACAATTTGGCCCTCTCTGCTTTCCTGCGCACTCTATCCTCAAAAGCACCTTTTTTCACTCTCGGCAGACTCCGCAGCAAAAAAGACAAACGTCCAGCTTTTGCTGCCACAGCAAAGGTGCCAGCGGGGAAAAGTGATGCTGGTCCTCACTGCCTCCTGGAACCCCTTCAAATGCCCCAGACAATTTGGCCCTCTCTGCTTTCCTGCGCACTCTATCCTCAAAAGCACCTTTTTTCACTCTCGGCAGCCTCCGGAGCAAAAAAGACAAACGTCCAGCTTTTGCTGCCACAGCAAAGGTGCCAGCGGAGAAAAGTCATGCTGATCCTCAATGCCTCCTGGAACCCCTTCAACTGCCCCAGACAATTTGGCCCTCTCTGCTTTCCTGCGCACTCTATCCTCAAAAGCACCTTTTTTCACTCTCGGCGGCGTTTGGAGCAAAAAAGACAAACGTCCAGCTTTTGCTGCCACAGCAAAGGTGCCAGCGGGGAAAGGGGATGCTGGTCCTCACTGCCTCCTGGAACCCCTTCAAATGCCCCACACAATTTGGCCCTCTCTGCTTTCCTGCGCACTCTATCCTCAAAAGCACCTTTTTTCACTCTCGGCAGACTCCGCAGCAAAAAAGACAAACGTCCAGCTTTTGCTGCCACAGCAAAGGTGCCAGCGGGGAAAAGTGATGCTGGTCCTCACTGCCTCCTGGAACCCCTTCAAATGCCCCACACAATTTGGCCCTCTCTGCTTTCCTGCGCACTCTATCCTCAAAAGCACCTTTTTTCACTCTCGGCAGCCTCCGCAGCAAAAAAGACAAACGTCCAGCTTTTGCTGCCACAGCAAAGGTGCCAGCGGGGAAAAGTGATGCTGGTCCTCACTGCCTCCTGGAACCCCTTCAAATGCCCCACACAATTTGGCCCTCTCTGCTTTCCTGCGCACTCTATCCTCAAAAGCACCTTTTTTCACTCTCGGCAGCCTCCGGAGCAAAAAAGACAAACGTCCAGCTTTTGCTGCCACAGCAAAGGTGCCAGCGGAGAAAAGTCATGCTGGTCCCCAATGCCTCCTGGAACCCCTTCAAATGCCCCACACAATTTGGCCCTCTCTGCTTTCCTGCGCACTCTATCCTCAAAAGCACCTTTTTTCACTCTCGGCGGCGTTTGGAGCAAAAAAGACAAACGTCCACCTTTTGCTGCCACAGCAAAGGTGCCAGCGGGGAAAAGTGATGCTGGTCCTCACTGCCTCCTGGAACCCCTTCAAATGCCCCACACAATTTGGCCCTCTCTGCTTTCCTGCGCACTCTATCCTCAAAAGCACCTTTTTTCACTCTCGGCAGCCTCCGGAGCAAAAAAGACAAACGTCCAGCTTTTGCTGCCACAGCAAAGGTGCCAGCGGGGAAAAGTGATGCTGGTCCTCACTGCCTCCTGGAACCCCTTCAAATGCCCCACACAATTTGGCCCTCTCTGCTTTCCTGCGCACTCTATCCTCAAAAGCACCTTTTTTCACTCTCGGCAGACTCCGCAGCAAAAAAGACAAACGTCCAGCTTTTGCTGCCACAGCAAAGGTGCCAGAGGGGAAAAGTGATGCTCGTCCTCACTGCCTCCTGGAACCCCTTCAAATGCCCCACACAATTTGGCCCTCTCTGCTTTCCTGCGCACTCTATCCTCAAAAGCACCTTTTTCCACTCTCGTAGGCGTTTGGAGCAAAAAAGAAAAACGTCCAGCTTTTGCTGCCACAGCAAAGGTGCCAGCGGGGAAAAGTGATGCTGGTCCTCAATGCCTCCTGGAACCCCATCGAATGCCACAGACAATTTGGCCCTCTCTGCCCTCCTGCGCACTCTATCCTCAAAAGCACCTTTTTTCACTCTCGGCAGACTCCGCAGCAAAAAAGACAAACGTCCAGCTTTTGCTGCCACAGCAAAGGTGCCAGCGGGGAAAAGTGATGCTGGTCCTCACTGCCTCCTGGAACCCCTTCAAATGCCCCAGACAATTTGGCCCTCTCTGCTTTCCTGCGCACTCTATCCTCAAAAGCACCTTTTTCACTCTCGGCTGCCTCCGCAGCAAAAAAGAAAAACGTCCAGCTTTTGCTGCCACAGCAAAGGTGCCAGCGGGGAAAAGTGATGCTGGTCCTCACTGCCTCCTGGAACCCTTCCAAATGCCCCACACAATTTGGCCCTCTCTGCTTTCCTGCGCACTCTATCCTCAAAAGCACCTTTTTTCACTCTCGGCAGCCTCCGCAGCAAAAAAGACAAACCTCTAGGTTTTGCTATCACAGCAAAGTTGCCAGCGGGGAAAAGTGATGCTGGTCCTCACTGCCTCCTGGAACCCCTTCAAATGCCCCACACAATTTGGCCCTCTCTGCTTTCCTGCGCACTCTATCCTCAAAAGCACCTTTTTTCACTCTCGGCGGCGTTATGAGCAAAACCGACAAACCTCCAGCTTTTGCTGCCACAGCAAAGGTGCCAGCGGGGAAAAGTGATGCTGGTCCTCACTGCCTCCTGGAACCCCTTCAAATGCCCCACACAATTTGGCCCTCTCTGCTTTCCTGCGCACTCTATCCTCAAAAGCACCTTTTTTCACTCTCGGCAGACTCCGCAGCAAAAAAGACAAACGTCCAGCTTTTGCTGCCACAGCAAAGGTGCCAGCGGGGAAAAGGGATGCTGGTCCTCACTGTCTCCTGGAACCCCTTCAAATGCCCCAGACAATTTGGCCCTCTATGCTTTCCTGCGCACTCTATCCTCAAAACCAACTTTTTCCACTCTCGGCAGACTCAGCAGCAAAAAAGACAAACGTCCAGCTTTTGCTGCCGCAGCAAAGGTGCCAGCGGGGAAAAGTGATGCTCGTCCTCACTGCCTCCTGGAACCCCTTCAAATGCCCCAGACAATTTGGCCCTCTCTGCTTTCCTGCGCACTCTATCCTCTAAAGCATAATTTTTTCACTCTCGGCGGCGTTTGGAGCATAAAAGACAAACGTCCAGCTTTTGCTGCCACAGCAAAGGTGCCAGCGGGGAAAAGTCATGCTGGTCCTCACTGCCTCCTGGAACCCCTTCAAATGCCCCAGATAATTTGGCCCTCTCTGCTTTCCTGCGCACTCTATCCTCAAAAGCACCTTTTTTCACTCTCGGCGGCATTTGGAGCAAAAAAGACAAACGTCCAGCTTTTGCTGCCACAGCAAAGGTGCCAGCGGGGAAAAGGGATGCTGGTCCTCACTGCCTCCTGGAACCCCTTCAAATGCCCCAGACAATTTGGCCCTCTCTGCTTTCCTGCGCACTCTATCCTCAAAAGCACCTTTTTTCACTCTCGGCAGACTCCGCAGCAAAAAAGACAAACGTCCAGCTTTTGCTGCCGCAGCAAAGGTGCCATCGGGGAAAAGTGATGCTCGTCCTCACTGCCTCCTGGAACCCCTTCAAATGCCCCAGATAATTTGGCCCTCTCTGCTTTCCTGCGCACTCTATCCTCAAAAGCACCTTTTTTCACTCTCGTCTGCGTTTGGAGCAAAAAAGACAAACGTCCAGCTTTTGCTGCCACAGCAAAGGTGCCAGCGGGGAAAAGTGATGCTGGTCCTCACTGCCTCCTGGAACCCTTTCAAATGCCCCACACAATTTGGCCTTCTCTGCTTTCCTGCGCACTCTATCCTCAAAAGCACCTTTTTTCACTCTCGGCAGACTCCGCAGCAAAAAAGACAAACGTCCAGCTTTTGCTGCCACAGCAAAGGTGCCAGCGGGGAAAAGTGATGCTGGTCCTCACTGCCTCCTGGAACCCCTTCAAATGCCCCACACAATTTGGCCCTCTCTGCTTTCCTGCGCACTCTAGCCTCAAAAGCACCTTTTTTCACTCTCGGCAGACTCCGCAGCAAAAAAGACAAACGTCCAGCTTTTGCTGCCACAGCAAAGGTGCCAGCGGGGAAAAGTGATGCTGGTCCTCACTGCCTCCTGGAACCCCTTCAAATGCCCCACACAATTTGGCCCTCTCTGCTTTCCTGCGCACTCTATCCTCAAAAGCACCTTTTTTCACTCTCGCCAGACTCCGCAGCAAAAAAGACAAATGTCCACCTTTTGCTTCCACAGCAAAGGTGCCAGCGGGGAAAAGTGATGCTGGTCCTCACTGCCTCCTGGAACCCCTTCAAATGCCCCACACAATTTGGCCCTCTCTGCTTTCCTGCGCACTCTATCCTCAAAAGCACCTTTTTTCACTCTCGGCGGCGTTTGGAGCAAAAAAGAAAAACGTCCAGCTTTTGCTGCCGCAGCAAAGGTGCCAGCGGGGAAAAGTCATGCTGGTCCTCACTGCCTCCTGGAACCCCTTCAAATGCCCCACACAATTTGGCCCTCTCTGCTTTCCTGCGCACTCTATCCTCAAAAGCACCTTTTTTCACTCTCGGCAGACTCCGCAGCAAAAAAGACAAACGTCCAGCTTTTGCTGCCGCAGCAAAGGTGCCAGCGGGGAAAAGTGATGCTCGTCCTCACTGCCTCCTGGAACCCCTTCAAATGCCCCAGACAATTTGGCCCTCTCTGCTTTCCTGCGCACTCTATCCTCAAAAGCACCTTTTTTCACTCTCGGCGGCGTTTGGAGCAAAACCGACAAACCTTCAGCTTTTGCTGCCACAGCAAAGGTGCCAGCAGGGAAAAGGGATGCTGGTCCTCACTGCCTCCTGGAACCCCTTCAAATGCCCCAGACTATTTGGCCCTCTCTGCTTTCCTGCGCACTCTATCCTCAAAAGCACCTTTTTTCACTTTCGGCAGCCTCCAGAGCAAAAAAGACAAACGTCCAGCTTTTGCTGCCACAGCAAAGGTGCCAGTGGGGAAAAGTGATGCTGGTCCTCACTGCCTCCTGGAACCCCTTCAAATGCCCCACACAATTTGGTCCTCTCTGCTTTCCTGCGCACTCTATCCTCAAAAGCACCTTTTTTCACTCTCGGCAGACTCCGCAGCAAAAAAGACAAACGTCCAGCTTTTGCTGCCACAGCAAAGGTGCCAGCGGGGAAAAGTGATGCTGGTCCTCACTGCCTCCTGGAACCCCTTCAAATGCCCCAGACAATTTGGCCCTCTCTGCTTTCCTGCGCACTCTATCTTCAAAAGCACCTTTTTTCACTCTCGGCAGACTCCGCAGCAAAAAAGACAAACGTCCAGCTTTTGCTGCCACAGCAAAGGTGCCAGCGGGGAAAAGTGATGCTGGTCCTCACTGCCTCCTGGAACCCCTTCAAATGCCCCACACAATTTGGCCCTCTCTGCTTTCCTGCGCACTCTATCCTCAAAAGCACCTTTTTTCACTCTCGGCAGACTCCGCAGCAAAAAAGACAAACGTCCAGCTTTTGCTGCCACAGCAAAGGTGCCAGCGGGGAACAGTGATGCTGGTCCTCACTGCCTCCTGGAACCCCTTCAAATGCCCCACACAATTTGGTCCTCTCTGCTTTCCTGTGGACTCTATCCTCAAAAGCACCTTTTTTCACTCTCGTCGGCGTTTGGAGCAAAAAAGAAAATCGTCCAGCTTTTGCTGCCACAGCAAAGGTGCCAGCGGGGAAAAGTGATGCTGGTCCTCACTGCCTCCTGGAACCCCTTCAAATGCCCCACACAATTTGGCCCTCTCTGCTTTCCTGCGCACTCTATCCTCAAAAGCACCTTTTTTCACTCTCGGCGGCGTTTGGAGCAAAAAAGACAAACGTCCAGCTTTTGCTGCCACAGCAAAGGTGCCAGCGGGGAAAAGGGATGCTGGTCCTCACTGCCTCCTGGAACCCCTTCAAATGCCCCAGACAATTTGGCCCTCTCTGCTTTCCTGCGCACTCTATCCTCAAAAGCACCTTTTTTCACTCTCGGCAGCCTCCGCAGCAAAAAAGACAAACGTCCAGCTTTTGCTGCCACAGCAAAGGTGCCAGCGGGGAAAAGTGATGCTGGTCCTCACTGCCTCCTGGAACCCTTTCAAATGCCCCACACAATTTGGCCCTCTCTGCTTTCCTGCGCACTCTATCCTCAAAAGCACCTTTTTTCACTCTCGGCAGCCTCCGGAGCAAAAAAGACAAACGTCCAGCTTTTGCTGCCACAGCAAAGGTGCCAGCGGGGAAAAGTCATGCTGGTCCTCACTGCCTCCTGGAACCCCTTCAAATGCCCCAGACAATTTGGCCCTCTCTGCTTTCCTGCGCACTCTATCCTCAAAAGCACCTTTTTTCACTCTACGCAGCCTCCGCAGCAAAAAAGACAAACGTCCAGCTTTTGCTGCCACAGCAAAGGTGCCAGAGGGGAAAAGTGATGCTGGTCCTCACTGCCTCCTGGAACCCCTTCAAATGCCCCACACAATTTGGCCCTCTCTGCTTTCCTGCGCACTCTATCCTCAAAAGCACCTTTTTTAACTCTCGGCATCCTCCGCAGCAAAAAAGACAAATGTCCAGCTTTTGCTGCCACAGCAAAGGTGCCAGCGGGGAAAAGTCATGCTGGTCCTCACTGCAACCTGGAACCCCTTCAAATGCCCCAGACAATTTGGCCCTCTCTGCTTTCCTGCGCACTCTATCCTCAAAAGCACCTTTTTTCACTCTCGGCAGCCTCCGCAGCAAAAAAGACAAACGTCCAGCTTTTGCTGCCACAGCAAAGGTGCCAGCGGGGAAAAGTGATGCTGGTCCTCACTGCCTCCTGGAACCCCTTCAAATGCACCAGACAATTTGGCCCTCTCTGCTTTCCTGCGCACTCTATCCTCAAAAGCACCTTTTTTCACTCTCGGCAGCCTCCGCAGCAAAAAAGACAAACGTCCAGCTTTTGCTGCCACAGCAAAGGTGCCAGCGGGGAAAAGTCATGCTGGTCCTCACTGCCTCCTGGAACCCCTTCAAATGCCCCAGACAATTTGGCCCTCTCTGCTTTCCTGCGCACTCTATCCTCAAAAGCACCTTTTTTCACTCTCGGCAGACTCCGCAGCAAAAAAGACAAACGTCCAGCTTTTGCTGCCACAGCAAAGGTGCCAGAGGGGAAAAGTGAAGCTCGTCCTCACTGCCTCCTGGAACCCCTTCAAATGCCCCAGACAATTTGGCCCTCTCTGCTTTCCTGCGCACTCTATCCTCAAAAGCACCTTTTTCCACTCTCGTCGGCGTTTGGAGCAAAAAAGAAAAATGTCCAGCTTTTGCTGCAACAGCAAAGGTGCCAGCGGGGAAAAGTGATGCTGGTCCTCAATGCCTCCTGGAACCCCATCGAATGCCCCACACAATTTGGCCCTCTCTGCCCTCCTGCGCACTCTATCCTCAAAAGCACCTTTTTTCAGTTTCTGCAGCCTCCGGAGCAAAAAAGACAAACGTCCAGCTTTTGCTGCCACAGCAAAGGTGCCAGCGGGGAAAAGTGATGCTGGTCCTCACTGCCTCCTGGAACCCCTTCAAATGCCCCAGACAATTTGGCCCTCTCTGCTTTCCTGCGCACTCTATCCTCAAAAGCACCTTTTTCACTCTTGGCAGCCTCCGGAGCAAAAAGACAAACGTCCAGCTTTTGCTGCCACAGCAAAGGTGCCAGCGGGGAAAAGTGATGCTGGGCCTCAATGCCTCCTGGAACCCCATCGAATGCCCCAGACAATTTGGCCCTCTCTGCCCTCCTGCGCACTCTATACTCAAAAGCACCTTTTTTCACTCTCGGCAGCCTCCAGAGCAAAAAAGACAAACGTCCAGCTTTTGCTGCCACAGCAAAGGTGCCAGCGGGGAAAAGGGATGCTGGTCCTCACTGCCTCCTGGAACCCTTTCAAATGCTCCACACAATTTGGCCCTCTCTGCTTTCCTGCGCACTCTATCCTCAAAAGCACCTTTTTTCACTCTCGGCAGCCTCCGCAGCAAAAAAGACAAACGTCCAGCTTTTGCTGCCGCAGCAAAGGTGCCATCGGGGAAAAGTGATGCTCGTCCTCACTGCCTCCTGGAACCCCTTCAAATGCCCCAGATAATTTGGCCCTCTCTGCTTTCCTGCGCACTCTATCCTCAAAAGCACCTTTTTTCACTCTCGTCTGCGTTTGGAGCAAAAAAGACAAACGTCCAGCTTTTGCTGCCACAGCAAAGGTGCCAGCGGGGAAAAGTGATGCTGGTCCTCACTGCCTCCTGGAACCCTTTCAAATGCCCCACACAATTTGGCCTTCTCTGCTTTCCTGCGCACTCTATCCTCAAAAGCACCTTTTTTCACTCTCGGCAGACTCCGCAGCAAAAAAGACAAACGTCCAGCTTTTGCTGCCACAGCAAAGGTGCCAGCGGGGAAAAGTGATGCTGGTCCTCACTGCCTCCTGGAACCCCTTCAAATGCCCCACACAATTTGGCCCTCTCTGCTTTCCTGCGCACTCTAGCCTCAAAAGCACCTTTTTTCACTCTCGGCAGACTCCGCAGCAAAAAAGACAAACGTCCAGCTTTTGCTGCCACAGCAAAGGTGCCAGCGGGGAAAAGTGATGCTGGTCCTCACTGCCTCCTGGAACCCCTTCAAATGCCCCACACAATTTGGCCCTCTCTGCTTTCCTGCGCACTCTATCCTCAAAAGCACCTTTTTTCACTCTCGCCAGACTCCGCAGCAAAAAAGACAAATGTCCACCTTTTGCTTCCACAGCAAAGGTGCCAGCGGGGAAAAGTGATGCTGGTCCTCACTGCCTCCTGGAACCCCTTCAAATGCCCCACACAATTTGGCCCTCTCTGCTTTCCTGCGCACTCTATCCTCAAAAGCACCTTTTTTCACTCTCGGCGGCGTTTGGAGCAAAAAAGAAAAACGTCCAGCTTTTGCTGCCGCAGCAAAGGTGCCAGCGGGGAAAAGTCATGCTGGTCCTCACTGCCTCCTGGAACCCCTTCAAATGCCCCACACAATTTGGCCCTCTCTGCTTTCCTGCGCACTCTATCCTCAAAAGCACCTTTTTTCACTCTCGGCAGACTCCGCAGCAAAAAAGACAAACGTCCAGCTTTTGCTGCCGCAGCAAAGGTGCCAGCGGGGAAAAGTGATGCTCGTCCTCACTGCCTCCTGGAACCCCTTCAAATGCCCCAGACAATTTGGCCCTCTCTGCTTTCCTGCGCACTCTATCCTCAAAAGCACCTTTTTTCACTCTCGGCGGCGTTTGGAGCAAAACCGACAAACCTTCAGCTTTTGCTGCCACAGCAAAGGTGCCAGCAGGGAAAAGGGATGCTGGTCCTCACTGCCTCCTGGAACCCCTTCAAATGCCCCACACAATTTGGTCCTCTCTGCTTTCCTGTGGACTCTATCCTCAAAAGCACCTTTTTTCACTCTCGTCGGCGTTTGGAGCAAAAAAGAAAATCGTCCAGCTTTTGCTGCCACAGCAAAGGTGCCAGCGGGGAAAAGTGATGCTGGTCCTCACTGCCTCCTGGAACCCCTTCAAATGCCCCACACAATTTGGCCCTCTCTGCTTTCCTGCGCACTCTATCCTCAAAAGCACCTTTTTTCACTCTCGGCAGACTCCGCAGCAAAAAAGACAAACGTCCAGCTTTTGCTGCCGCAGCAAAGGTGCCAGCGGGGAAAAGTGATGCTCGTCCTCACTGCCTCCTGGAACCCCTTCAAATGCCCCAGACAATTTGGCCCTCTCTGCTTTCCTGCGCACTCTATCCTCAAAAGCACCTTTTTTCACTCTCGGCGGCGTTTGGAGCAAAACCGACAAACCTTCAGCTTTTGCTGCCACAGCAAAGGTGCCAGCAGGGAAAAGGGATGCTGGTCCTCACTGCCTCCTGGAACCCCTTCAAATGCCCCACACAATTTGGTCCTCTCTGCTTTCCTGTGGACTCTATCCTCAAAAGCACCTTTTTTCACTCTCGTCGGCGTTTGGAGCAAAAAAGAAAATCGTCCAGCTTTTGCTGCCACAGCAAAGGTGCCAGCGGGGAAAAGTGATGCTGGTCCTCACTGCCTCCTGGAACCCCTTCAAATGCCCCACACAATTTGGCCCTCTCTGCTTTCCTGCGCACTCTATCCTCAAAAGCACCTTTTTTCACTCTCGGCGGCGTTTGGAGCAAAAAAGACAAACGTCCAGCTTTTGCTGCCACAGCAAAGGTGCCAGCGGGGAAAAGGGATGCTGGTCCTCACTGCCTCCTGGAACCCCTTCAAATGCCCCAGACAATTTGGCCCTCTCTGCTTTCCTGCGCACTCTATCCTCAAAAGCACCTTTTTTCACTCTCGGCAGACTCCGCAGCAAAAAAGACAAACGTCCAGCTTTTGCTGCCACAGCAAAGGTGCCAGCGGGGAAAAGTGATGCTGGTCCTCACTGCCTCCTGGAACCCTTTCAAATGCCCCACACAATTTGGCCCTCTCTGCTTTCCTGCGCACTCTATCCTCAAAAGCACCTTTTTTCACTCTCGGCAGACTCCGCAGCAAAAAAGACAAACGTCCAGCTTTTGCTGCCACAGCAAAGGTGCCAGCGGGGAAAAGTCATGCTGGTCCTCACTGCCTCCTGGAACCCCTTCAAATGCCCCAGACAATTTGGCCCTCTCTGCTTTCCTGCGCACTCTATCCTCAAAAGCACCTTTTTTCACTCTACGCAGCCTCCGCAGCAAAAAAGACAAACGTCCAGCTTTTGCTGCCACAGCAAAGGTGCCAGAGGGGAAAAGTGATGCTGGTCCTCACTGCCTCCTGGAACCCCTTCAAATGCCCCACACAATTTGGCCCTCTCTGCTTTCCTGCGCACTCTATCCTCAAAAGCACCTTTTTTAACTCTCGGCATCCTCCGCAGCAAAAAAGACAAATGTCCAGCTTTTGCTGCCACAGCAAAGGTGCCAGCGGGGAAAAGTCATGCTGGTCCTCACTGCAACCTGGAACCCCTTCAAATGCCCCAGACAATTTGGCCCTCTCTGCTTTCCTGCGCACTCTATCCTCAAAAGCACCTTTTTTCACTCTCGGCAGCCTCCGCAGCAAAAAAGACAAACGTCCAGCTTTTGCTGCCACAGCAAAGGTGCCAGCGGGGAAAAGTGATGCTGGTCCTCACTGCCTCCTGGAACCCCTTCAAATGCACCAGACAATTTGGCCCTCTCTGCTTTCCTGCGCACTCTATCCTCAAAAGCACCTTTTTTCACTCTCGGCAGCCTCCGCAGCAAAAAAGACAAATGTCCAGCTTTTGCTGCCACAGCAAAGGTGCCAGCGGGGAAAAGTCATGCTGGTCCTCACTGCCTCCTGGAACCCCTTCAAATGCCCCAGACAATTTGGCCCTCTCTGCTTTCCTGCGCACTCTATCCTCAAAAGCACCTTTTTTCACTCTCGGCAGACTCCGCAGCAAAAAAGACAAACGTCCAGCTTTTGCTGCCACAGCAAAGGTGCCAGAGGGGAAAAGTGAAGCTCGTCCTCACTGCCTCCTGGAACCCCTTCAAATGCCCCAGACAATTTGGCCCTCTCTGCTTTCCTGCGCACTCTATCCTCAAAAGCACCTTTTTCCACTCTCGTCGGCGTTTGGAGCAAAAAAGAAAAATGTCCAGCTTTTGCTGCAACAGCAAAGGTGCCAGCGGGGAAAAGTGATGCTGGTCCTCAATGCCTCCTGGAACCCCATCGAATGCCCCACACAATTTGGCCCTCTCTGCCCTCCTGCGCACTCTATCCTCAAAAGCACCTTTTTTCAGTTTCTGCAGCCTCCGGAGCAAAAAAGACAAACGTCCAGCTTTTGCTGCCACAGCAAAGGTGCCAGCGGGGAAAAGTGATGCTGGTCCTCACTGCCTCCTGGAACCCCTTCAAATGCCCCAGACAATTTGGCCCTCTCTGCTTTCCTGCGCACTCTATCCTCAAAAGCACCTTTTTCACTCTTGGCAGCCTCCGGAGCAAAAAGACAAACGTCCAGCTTTTGCTGCCACAGCAAAGGTGCCAGCGGGGAAAAGTGATGCTGGGCCTCAATGCCTCCTGGAACCCCATCGAATGCCCCAGACAATTTGGCCCTCTCTGCCCTCCTGCGCACTCTATACTCAAAAGCACCTTTTTTCACTCTCGGCAGCCTCCAGAGCAAAAAAGACAAACGTCCAGCTTTTGCTGCCACAGCAAAGGTGCCAGCGGGGAAAAGGGATGCTGGTCCTCACTGCCTCCTGGAACCCTTTCAAATGCTCCACACAATTTGGCCCTCTCTGCTTTCCTGCGCACTCTATCCTCAAAAGCACCTTTTTTCACTTTCGGCAGACTCCGGAGCAAAAAAGACAAACGTCCAGCTTTTGCTGCCACAGCAAAGGTGCCAGCGGGGAAAAGTGATGCTGGTCCTCACTGCCTCCTGGAACCCCTTCAAATGCCCCAGACAATTTGGCCCTCTCTGCTTTCCTGCGCACTCTATCCTCAAAAGCACCTTTTTCACTCTCGGCAGCCTCCGCAGCAAAAAAGACAAACGTCCAGCTTTTGCTGCCACAGCAAAGGTGCCAGCGGGGAAAAGTGATGCTGGTCCTCACTGCCTCCTGGAACCCTTCCAAATGCCCCACACAATTTGGCCCTCTCTGCTTTCCTGCGCACTCTATCCTCAAAAGCACCTTTTTTCTCTCTCGTCGGCGTTTCGAGCAAAAAAGAAAATCGTCCAGCTTTTGCTGCCACAGCAAAGGTGCCAGCGGGGAAAAGTGATGCTGGTCCTCACTGCCTCCTGGAACCCCTTCAAATGCCCCACACAATTTTGCCCTCTCTGCTTTCCTGCGCACTCTATCCTCAAAAGCACCTTTTTTCACTCTACGCAGCCTCCGGAGCAAAAAAGACAAACCTCTAGGTTTTGCTGCCAAAGCAAAGGTGCCAGCGGGGAAAAGTGATGCTGGTCCTCACTGCCTCCTGGAACCCCTTCAAATGCCCCAGACAATTTGGCCCTCTCTGCTTTCCTGTGCACTCTATCCTCAAAAGCACCTTTTTTCACTCTACGCATCCTCCGGAGCAAAAAAGACAAACGTCCAGCTTTTGCTGCCACAGCAAAGATGCCAGCGGGGAAAAGTGATGCTGGTCCTCACTGCCTCCTGGAACCCCTTCAAATGCCCCACACAATTTGGCCCTCTCTGCTTTCCTGCGCACTCTATCCTCAAAAGCACCTTTTTTCACTCTCGGCGGCGTTTGGAGCAAAAAAGACAAACGTCCAGTTTTTGCTGCCACAGCAAAGGTGCCAGCGGGGAAAAGGGATGCTGGTCCTCACTGCCTCCTGGAACCCCATCGAATGCCCCACACAATTTGGCCCTCTCTGCTTTCCTGCGCACTCTATCCTCAAAAGCACCTTTTTTCACTCTCGGCAGCCTCCGCAGCAAAAAAGACAAACGTCCAGCTTTTGCTGCCACAGCAAAGGTGCCAGCGGGGAAAAGTGATGGTGGTCCTCAATGCCTCCTGGAACCCCATCGAATGCCCCAGACAATTTGGCCCTCTCTGCCCTCCTCCGCACTCTATCCTCAAAAGCACCTTTTTTCACTCTCGGCATCCTCCGGAGCAAAAAAGAAAAACGTCCAGCTTTTGCTGCCACAGCAAAGGTGCCAGCGGGGAAAAGTTATGCTGGTCCTCAAAGCCTCTTGGAACCCCATCGAATGCCCCAGACAATTTGGCCCTCTCTGCTTTCCTCCGCACTCTATCCTCAAAAGCACCTTTTTTCACTCTACGCAGCCACCGGAGCAAAAAAGACAAACGTCCAGCTTTTGCTGCCACAGCAAAGGTGCCAGCGGGGAAAAGTGATGCTGGTCCTCACTGCCTCCTGGAACCCCTTCAAATGCCCCAGACAATTTGGCCCTCTCTGCTTTCCTGCGCACTCTATCCTCAAAAGCACCTTTTTTCACTCTCGGCGGCGTTTCGAGAAAAAAGACAAACGTCCAGCTTTTGCTGCCACAGCAAAGGTGCCAGCGGGGAAAAGTGATGCTGGTCCTCAATGCCTCCTGGAACCCCATCGAATGCCCCAGACAATTTGGCCTTCTCTGCCCTCCTGCGCATTCTATCCTCAAAAGCACCTTTTTTCACTCTCGGCGGCGTTTGGAGCAAAAAAGAAAAACGTCCAGCTTTTGCTGCCACAGCAAAGGTGCCAGCGGGGAAAAGGGATGCTGGTCCTCACTGCCTCCTGGAACCCCTTTAAATGCACCAGACAATTTGGCCCTCTCTGCTTTCCTGCGCACTCTATCCTCAAAAGCACCTTTTTTCACTCTCGGCAGCCTCCGGAGCAAAAAAGACAAACGTCCAGCTTTTGCTGCCACAGCAAAGGTGCCAGCGGGGAAAAGTGATGCTGGTCCTCAATGCCTCCTGGAACCCCATCGAATGCCCCACACAATTTGGCCCTCTCTGCTTTCCTGCGCACTCTATCCTCAAAAGCACCTTTTTTCACTCTCGGCAGACTCCGCAGCAAAAAAACAAACGTCCAGCTTTTGCTGCCACAGCAAAGATGCCAGCGGGGAAAAGTGATGCTGGTCCTCACTGCCTCCTGGAACCCCTTCAAATGCCCCAGACAATTTGGCCCTCTCTGCTTTCCTGCGCACTCTATCCTCTAAAGCATAATTTTTTCACTCTCGGCGGCGTTTGGAGCAAAAAAGACAAACGTCCAGCTTTTGCTGCCACAGCAAAGGTGCCAGCGGGGAAAAGTGATGCTGGTCCTCACTGCCTCCTGGAACCCCTTCAAATGCCCCACACAATTTGGCCCTCTCTGCTTTCCTGCGCACTCTATCCTCAAAAGCACCTTTTTTCACTCTCGGCAGCCTCCGCAGCAAAAAAGACAAACGTCCAGCTTTTGCTGCCACAGCAAAGGTGCCAGAGGGGAAAAGTGATGCTGGTCCTCACTGCCTCCTGGAACCCCTTCAAATGTCCCACACAATTTGGTCCTCTCTGCTTTCCTGAGCACTCTATCCTCAAAAGCACCTTTTTTCACTCTCGGCGGCGTTTGGAGCAAAACCGAACAACGTCCAGCTTTTGCTGCCACAGCAAAGGTGCCAGCGGGGAAAAGTGATGCTGGGCCTCAATGCCTCCTGGAACCCCTTCAAATGCCCCACACAATTTGGCCCTCTCTGCTTTCCTGCGCACTCTAGCCTCAAAAGCACCTTTTTCAATCTCGGCAGCCTCCGGAGCAAAAAAGACAAACGTCCAGCTTTTGCTGCCACAGCAAAGGTGCCAGCGGGGAAAAGTGATGCTAGGCCTCAATGCCTCCTGGAACCCTTTCAAATGCCCCACACAATTTGGCCCTCTCTGCTTTCCTGCGCACTCTATCCTCAAAAGCAACTTTTTTCACTCTCGGCAGACTCCGCAGCAAAAAAGACAAACGTCCAGCTTTTGCTGCCACAGCAAAAGTGCCAGAGGGGAAAAGTGATGCTGGTCCTCACTGCCTCCTGGAACCCCTTCAAATGCCCCAGACAATTTGGCCCTCTCTGCTTTCCTGCGCACTCTATCCTCAAAAGCACCTTTTTTCACTCTCGGCGGCTTTTCGAGCAAAAAAGACAAACATCCAGCTTTTGCTGCCACAGCAAAGGTGCCAGCGGGGAAAAGTGATGCTGGGCCTCAATGCCTCCTGGAACCCCATCGAATGCCCCAGACAATTTGGCCCTCTCTGCCCTCCTGCGCACTCTATCCTCAAAAGCACCTTTTTTCACTTTCGGCAGACTCCGCAGCAAAAAAGACAAACGTCCAGCTTTTGCTGCCACAGCAAAGGTGCCAGCGGGGAAAAGTGATGCTGGTCCTCACTGCCTCCTGGAACCCCTTCAAATGCCCCACACAATTTGGCCCTCTCTGCTTTCCTGCGCACTCTATCCTCAAAAGCACCTTTTTTCACTCTCGGCGGCGTTTGGAGAAAAAAGACAAACGTACAGCTTTTGCTGCCACAGCAAAGGTGCCAGCGGGGAAAAGTGATGCTGGTCCTCAATGCCTCCTGGAACCCCATCGAATGCCCCAGACAATTTGGCCTTCTCTGCCCTCCTGCGCATTCTATCCTCAAAAGCACCTTTTTTCACTCTCGGCGGCGTTTGGAGCAAAAAAGAAAAACGTCCAGCTTTTGCTGCCACAGCAAAGGTGCCAGCGGGGAAAAGGGATGCTGGTCCTCACTGCCTCCTGGAACCCCTTCAAATGCACCAGACAATTTGGCCCTCTCTGCTTTCCTGCGCACTCTATCCTCAAAAGCACCTTTTTTCACTCTCGGCAGCCTCCGGAGCAAAAAAGACAAACGTCCAGCTTTTGCTGCCACAGCAAAGGTGCCAGAGGGGAAAAGTGATGCTGGTCCTCAATGCCTCCTGGAACCCCATCGAATGCCCCACACAATTTGGGCCTCTCTGCCCTCCTGCACACTCTATCCTCAAAAGCACCTTTTTTCACTCTCGGCAGCCTCCGGAGCAAAAAAGACAAACGTCCAGCTTTTGCTGCCACAGCAAAGGTGCCAGCGGGGAAAAGTGATGCTGGTCCTCACTGCCTCCTGGAACCCCTTCAAATGCCCCAGACAATTTGGCCCTCTCTGCTTTCCTGCGCACTCTGTCCTCAAAAGCACCTTTTTTCACTTTCGGCAGCCTCCGCAGCAAAAAAGACAAACGTCCAGCTTTTGCTGCCACAGCAAAGGTGCCAGCGGGGAAAAGTGATGCTGGTCCTCACTGCCTCCTGGAACCCCTTCAAATGCCCCACACAATTTGGCCCTCTCTGCTTTCCTGCGCACTCTATCCTCAAAAGCACCTTTTTCACTCTCGGCAGCCTCCGCAGCAAAAAAGACAAACGTCCAGCTTTTGCTGCCACAGCAAAGGTGCCAGCGGGGAAAAGTGATGCTGGTCCTCACTGCCTCCTTGAACCCCTTCAAATGCCCCACACAATTTGGCCCTCTCTGCTTTCCTGCGCACTCTATCCTCAAAAGCACCTTTTTTCACTCTCGGCGGCGTTTGGAGCAAAAAAGACAAACGTCCAGCTTTTGCTGCCACAGCAAAGGTGCCAGCGGGGAAAAGTGATGCTGGTCCTAACTGCCTCCTGGAACCCCTTCAAATGCCCCAGACAATTTGGCCCTCTCTGCTTTCCTGCGCACTCTATCCTCAAAAGCACCTTTTCTCAATCTCGGCAGACTCCGCAGCAAAAAAGACAAACGTCCAGCTTTTGCTGACGCAGCAAAGGTGCCAGCGGGGAAAAGTGATGCTCGTCCTCACTGCCTCCTGGAACCCCTTCAAATGCCCCAGACAATTTGGCCCTCTCTGCTTTCCTGCGCACTCTATCCTCAAAAGCACCTTTTTTCACTCTCGTAGACGTTTGGAGCAAAAAAGAAAAACGTCCAGCTTTTGCTGCCACAGCAAAGGTGCCAGCGGGGAAAAGTGATGCTGGTCCTCAATGCCTCCTGGAACCCCATCGAATGCCCCAGACAATTTGGCCCTCTCTGCTTTCCTGCGCACTCTATCCTCAAAAGCACCTTTTTTCACTCTCGGCAGACTCCGCAGCAAAAAAGACAAACGTCCAGCTTTTGCTGCCACAGCAAAGGTGCCAGCGGGGAAAAGTGATGCTGGTCCTCACTGCCTCCTGGAACCCCTTCAAATGCCCCAGACAATTTGGCCCTCTCTGCTTTCCTGCGCACTCTATCCTCTAACACATCATTTTTTCACTCTCGGCGGCGTTTGGAGCAAAAAAGACAAACGTCCAGCTTTTGCTGCCACAGCAAAGGTGCCAGCGGGGAAAAGTGATGCTGGTCCTCACTGCCTCCTGGAACCCCTTCAAATGCCCCACACAATTAAGCCCTCTCTGCTTTCCTGCGCACTCTATCCTCAAAAGCACCTTTTTTCACTCTCGGCAGCGTCCACAGCAAAAAAGACAAATGTCCAGCTTTTGCTGCCACGGCAAAGGTGCCAGCAAGGAAAAGTGATGCTGGTCCTCACTGCCTCCTGGAACCCCTTCAAATGCCCCAGACAATTTGGCCCTCTCTGCTTTCCTGCGCACTCTATCCTCAAAAGCACCTTTTTTCACTCTCGGCAGACTAAGCAGCAAAAAAGACAAACGTCCAGCTTTTGCTGCCACAGCAAAGGTGCCAGAGGGGAAAAGTGATGCTCGTCCTCACTGCCTCCTGGAACCCCTTCAAATGCCCCACACAATTTGGTCCTCTCTGCTTTCCTGCGCACTCTATCCTCAAAAGCACCTTTTTTCACTCTCGGCGGCGTTTGGAGCAAAACCGAACAACGTCCAGCTTTTGCTGCCACAGCAAAGGTGCCAGCGGGGAAAAGTGATGCTGGGCCTCAATGCCTCCTGGAACCCCTTCAAATGCCCCACACAATTTGGCCCTCTCTGCTTTCCTGCGCACTCTATCCTCAAAAGCACCTTTTTCACTCTCGGCAGCCTCCGGAGCAAAAAAGACAAACGTCCAGCTTTTGCTGCCACAGCAAAGGTGCCAGCGGGGAAAAGTGATGCTAGGCCTCAATGCCTCCTGGAACCCTTTCAAATGCCCCACACAATTTGGCCCTCTCTGCTTTCCTGTGGACTCTATCCTCAAAAGCACCTTTTTTCACTCTCGTCGGCGTTTGGAGCAAAAAAGAAAATCGTCCAGCTTTTGCTGCCACAGCAAAGGTGCCAGCGGGGAAAAGTGATGCTGGTCCTCACTGCCTCCTGGAACCCCTTCAAATGCCCCACACAATTTGGCCCTCTCTGCTTTCCTGCGCACTCTATCCTCAAAAGCAACTTTTTTCACTCTCGGCAGACTCCGCAGCAAAAAAGACAAACGTCCAGCTTTTGCTGCCACAGCAAAAGTGCCAGAGGGGAAAAGTGATGCTGGTCCTCACTGCCTCCTGGAACCCCTTCAAATGCCCCACACAATTTGGCCCTCTCTGCCCTCCTGCGCACTCTATCCTCAAAAGCACCTTTTTTCACTCTCGGCGTCTTTTCGAGCAAAAAAGACAAACATCCAGCTTTTGCTGCCACAGCAAAGGTGCCAGAGGGGAAAAGTGATGCTGGGCCTCAATGCCTCCTGGAACCCCATCGAATGCCCCAGACAATTTGGCCCTCTCTGCCCTCCTGCGCACTCTATCCTCAAAAGCACCTTTTTTCACTTTCGGCAGACTCCGCAGCAAAAAAGACAAACGTCCAGCTTTTGCTGCCACAGCAAAGGTGCCAGCGGGGAAAAGTGATGCTGGTCCTCACTGCCTCCTGGAACCCCTTCAAATGCCCCACACAATTTGGCCCTCTCTGCTTTCCTGCGCACTCTATCCTCAAAAGCACCTTTTTCACTCTCGGCAGACTCCGCAGCAAAAAAGACAAACGTCCAGCTTTTGCTGCCACAGCAAAGGTGCCAGCGGGGAAAAGGGATGCTGGTCCTCACTGCCTCCTGGAACCCTTTCAAATGCTCCACACAATTTGGCCCTCTCTGCTTTCCTGCGCACTCTATCCTCAAAAGCACCTTTTTTCACTCTACGCAGCCTCCGGAGCAAAAAAGACAAACCTCTAGGTTTTGCTGCCACAGCAAAGGTGCCAGCGGGGAAAAGTGATGCTGGTCCTCACTGCCTCCTGGAACCCCTTCAAATGCCCCAGACAAATTGGCCCTCTCTGCTTTCCTGTGCACTCTATCCTCAAAAGCACCTTTTTTCACTCTCGGCAGCCTCCGCAGCAAAAAAGACAAACGTCCAGCTTTTGCTGCCACAGCAAAGATGCCAGCGGGGAAAAGTGATGCTGGTCCTCACTGCCTCCTGGAACCCCTTCAAATGCCCCACACAATTTGGCCCTCTCTGCTTTCCTGCGCACTCTATCCTCAAAAGCACCTTTTTTCACTCTCGGCAGCCTCCGCAGCAAAAAAGACAAACGTCCAGCTTTTGCTGCCACAGCAAAGGTGCCAGCGGGGAAAAGTGATGCTGGTCCTCAATGCCTCCTGGAACCCCATCGAATGCCCCACACAATTTGGCCCTCTCTGCTTTCCTGCGCACTCTATCCTCAAAAGCACCTTTTTTCACTCTCGGCAGCCTCCGCAGCAAAAAAGACAAATGTCCAGCTTTTGCTGCCACAGCAAAGGTGCCAGCAAGGAAAAGTGATGCTGGTCCTCACTGCCTCCTGGAACCCCTTCAAATGCCCCACACAATTTGGCCCTCTCTGCTTTCCTGCGCACTCTATCCTCAAAAGCACCTTTTCTCAATCTCGGCAGACTCCGCAGCAAAAAAGACAAACGTCCAGCTTTTGCTGCCACAGCAAAGATGCCAGCGGGGAAAAGTGATGCTGGTCCTCACTGCCTCCTGGAACCCCTTCAAATGCACCAGACAATTTGGCCCTCTCTGCTTTCCTGCGCACTCTATCCTCAAAAGCACCTTTTTTCACTCTCGGCAGCCTCCGGAGCAAAAAAGACAAACGTCCAGCTTTTGCTGCCACAGCAAAGGTGCCAGAGGGGAAAAGTGATGCTGGTCCTCAATGCCTCCTGGAACCCCATCGAATGCCCCACACAATTTGGGCCTCTCTGCCCTCCTGCACACTCTATCCTCAAAAGCACCTTTTTTCACTCTCGGCAGCCTCCGGAGCAAAAAAGACAAACGTCCAGCTTTTGCTGCCACAGCAAAGGTGCCAGCGGGGAAAAGTGATGCTCGTCCTCACTGCCTCCTGGAACCCCTTCAAATGCCCCACACAATTTGGCCCTCTCTGCTTTCCTGCGCACTCTGTCCTCAAAAGCACCTTTTTTCACTTTCGGCAGCCTCCGCAGCAAAAAAGAAAAACGTCCAGCTTTTGCTGCCACAGCAAAGGTGCCAGCGGGGAAAAGTGATGCTGGTCCTCACTGCCTCCTGGAACCCCTTCAAATGCCCCACACAATTTGGCCCTCTCTGCTTTCCTGCGCACTCTATCCTCAAAAGCACCTTTTTCACTCTCGGCAGCCTCCGCAGCAAAAAAGACAAACGTCCAGCTTTTGCTGCCACAGCAAAGGTGCCAGCGGGGAAAAGTGATGCTGGTCCTCACTGCCTCCTGGAACCCCTTCAAATGCCCCACACAATTTGGCCCTCTCTGCTTTCCTGCGCACTCTATCCTCAAAAGCACCTTTTTTCACTCTCGGCGGCGTTTGGAGCAAAAAAGACAAACGTCCAGCTTTTGCTGCCACAGCAAAGGTGCCAGCGGGGAAAAGTGATGCTGGTCCTAACTGCCTCCTGGAACCCCTTCAAATGCCCCACACAATTTGGCCCTCTCTGCTTTCCTGCGCACTCTATCCTCAAAAGCACCTTTTCTCAATCTCGGCAGACTCCGCAGCAAAAAAGACAAACGTCCAGCTTTTGCTGCCGCAGCAAAGGTGCCAGCAGGGAAAAGTGATGCTCGTCCTCACTGCCTCCTGGAACCCCTTCAAATGCCCCAGACAATTTGGCCCTCTCTGCTTTCCTGCGCACTCTATCCTCAAAAGCACCTTTTTTCACTCTCGTAGACGTTTGGAGCAAAAAAGAAAAACGTCCAGCTTTTGCTGCCACAGCAAAGGTGCCAGCGGGGAAAAGTGATGCTGGTCCTGAATGCCTCCTGGAACCCCATCGAATGCCCCAGACAATTTGGCCCTCTCTGCTTTCCTGCGCACTCTATCCTCAAAAGCACCTTTTTTCACTCTCGGCAGACTCCGCAGCAAAAAAGACAAACGTCCAGCTTTTGCTGCCACAGCAAAGGTGCCAGCGGGGAAAAGTGATGCTGGTCCTCACTGCCTCCTGGAACCCCTTCAAATGCCCCAGACAATTTGGCCCTCTCTGCTTTCCTGCGCACTCTATCCTCTAACACATCATTTTTTCACTCTCGGCGGCGTTTGGAGCAAAAAAGACAAACGTCCAGCTTTTGCTGCCACAGCAAAGGTGCCAGCGGGGAAAAGTGATGCTGGTCCTCACTGCCTCCTGGAACCCCTTCAAATGCCCCACACAATTAAGCCCTCTCTGCTTTCCTGCGCACTCTATCCTCAAAAGCACCTTTTTTCACTCTCGGCAGCGTCCGCAGCAAAAAAGACAAATGTCCAGCTTTTGCTGCCACGGCAAAGGTGCCAGCAAGGAAAAGTGATGCTGGTCCTCACTGCCTCCTGGAACCCCTTCAAATGCCCCACACAATTTGGCCCTCTCTGCTTTCCTGCGCACTCTATCCTCAAAAGCACCTTTTTTCACTCTCGGCAGACTAAGCAGCAAAAAAGACAAACGTCCAGCTTTTGCTGCCACAGCAAAGGTGCCAGAGGGGAAAAGTGATGCTCGTCCTCACTGCCTCCTGGAACCCCTTCAAATGCCCCACACAATTTGGTCCTCTCTGCTTTCCTGCGCACTCTATCCTCAAAAGCACCTTTTTTCACTCTCGGCGGCGTTTGGAGCAAAACCGAACAACGTCCAGCTTTTGCTGCCACAGCAAAGGTGCCAGCGGGGAAAAGTGATGCTGGGCCTCAATGCCTCCTGGAACCCCTTCAAATGCCCCACACAATTTGGCCCTCTCTGCTTTCCTGCGCACTCTATCCTCAAAAGCACCTTTTTCACTCTCGGCAGCCTCCGGAGCAAAAAAGACAAACGTCCAGCTTTTGCTGCCACAGCAAAGGTGCCAGCGGGGAAAAGTGATGCTAGGCCTCAATGCCTCCTGGAACCCTTTCAAATGCCCCACACAATTTGGCCCTCTCTGCTTTCCTGTGGACTCTATCCTCAAAAGCACCTTTTTTCACTCTCGTCGGCGTTTGGAGCAAAAAAGAAAATCGTCCAGCTTTTGCTGCCACAGCAAAGGTGCCAGCGGGGAAAAGTGATGCTGGTCCTCACTGCCTCCTGGAACCCCTTCAAATGCCCCACACAATTTGGCCCTCTCTGCTTTCCTGCGCACTCTATCCTCAAAAGCAACTTTTTTCACTCTCGGCAGACTCCGCAGCAAAAAAGACAAACGTCCAGCTTTTGCTGCCACAGCAAAAGTGCCAGAGGGGAAAAGTGATGCTGGTCCTCACTGCCTCCTGGAACCCCTTCAAATGCCCCACACAATTTGGCCCTCTCTGCCCTCCTGCGCACTCTATCCTCAAAAGCACCTTTTTTCACTCTCGGCGTCTTTTCGAGCAAAAAAGACAAACATCCAGCTTTTGCTGCCACAGCAAAGGTGCCAGAGGGGAAAAGTGATGCTGGGCCTCAATGCCTCCTGGAACCCCATCGAATGCCCCAGACAATTTGGCCCTCTCTGCCCTCCTGCGCACTCTATCCTCAAAAGCACCTTTTTTCACTTTCGGCAGACTCCGCAGCAAAAAAGACAAACGTCCAGCTTTTGCTGCCACAGCAAAGGTGCCAGCGGGGAAAAGTGATGCTGGTCCTCACTGCCTCCTGGAACCCCTTCAAATGCCCCACACAATTTGGCCCTCTCTGCTTTCCTGCGCACTCTATCCTCAAAAGCACCTTTTTCACTCTCGGCAGCCTCCGCAGCAAAAAAGACAAACGTCCAGCTTTTGCTGCCACAGCAAAGGTGCCAGCGGGGAAAAGTGATGCTGGTCCTCACTGCCTCCTGGAACCCCTTCAAATGCCCCAGACAATTTGGCCCTCTCTGCTTTCCTGCGCACTCTATCCTCAAAAGCACCTTTTTTCACTCTCGGCAGACTCCGCAGCAAAAAAGACAAACGTCCAGCTTTTGCTGCCACAGCAAAGGTGCCAGCGGGGAAAAGGGATGCTGGTCCTCACTGCCTCCTGGAACCCTTTCAAATGCTCCACACAATTTGGCCCTCTCTGCTTTCCTGCGCACTCTATCCTCAAAAGCACCTTTTTTCACTCTACGCAGCCTCCGGAGCAAAAAAGACAAACCTCTAGGTTTTGCTGCCACAGCAAAGGTGCCAGCGGGGAAAAGTGATGCTGGTCCTCACTGCCTCCTGGAACCCCTTCAAATGCCCCAGACAATTTGGCCCTCTCTGCTTTCCTGTGCACTCTATCCTCAAAAGCACCTTTTTTCACTCTCGGCAGCCTCCGCAGCAAAAAAGACAAACGTCCAGCTTTTGCTGCCACAGCAAAGATGCCAGCGGGGAAAAGTGATGCTGGTCCTCAATGCCTCCTGGAACCCCTTCAAATGCCCCACACAATTTGGCCCTCTCTGCTTTCCTGCGCACTCTATCCTCAAAAGCACCTTTTTTCACTCTCGGCAGCCTCCGCAGCAAAAAAGACAAACGTCCAGCTTTTGCTGCCACAGCAAAGGTGCCAGCGGGGAAAAGTGATGCTGGTCCTCACTGCCTCCTGGAACCCCTTCAAATGCCCCACACAATTTGGCCCTCTCTGCTTTCCTGCGCACTCTATCCTCAAAAGCACCTTTTTTCACTCTCGGCAGCCTCCGGAGCAAAAAAGACAAACCTCTAGGTTTTGCTGCCACAGCAAAGGTGCCAGCGGGGAAAAGTGATGCTGGTCCTCACTGCCTCCTGGAACCCCTTCAAATGCCCCACACAATTTGGCCCTCTCCGCTTTCCTGCGCACTCTATCCTCAAAAGCACCTTTTTCACTCTCGGCAGCCTCCGCAGCAAAAAAGACAAACGTCCAGCTTTTGCTGCCACAGCAAAGGTGCCAGCGGGGAAAAGTGATGCTGGTCCTCACTGCCTCCTGGAACCCCTTCAAATGCCCCACACAATTTGGCCCTCTCTGCTTTCCTGCGCACTCTATCCTCAAAAGCACCTTTTTTCACTCTCGGCGGCGTTTGGAGCAAAAAAGACAAACGTCCAGCTTTTGCTGCCACAGCAAAGGTGCCAGCGGGGAAAAGTGATGCTGGTCCTAACTGCCTCCTGGAACCCCTTCAAATGCCCCACACAATTTGGCCCTCTCTGCTTTCCTGCGCACTCTATCCTCAAAAGCACCTTTTCTCAATCTCGGCAGACTCCGCAGCAAAAAAGACAAACGTCCAGCTTTTGCTGCCGCAGCAAAGGTGCCAGCGGGGAAACGTGATGCTCGTCCTCACTGCCTCCTGGAACCCCTTCAAATGCCCCAGACAATTTGGCCCTCTCTGCTTTCCTGCGCACTCTATCCTCCAAAGAACCTTTTTTCACTCTCGTAGACGTTTGGAGCAAAAAAGAAAAACGTCCAGCTTTTGCTGCCACAGCAAAGGTGCCAGCGGGGAAAAGTGATGCTGGTCCTGAATGCCTCCTGGAACCCCATCGAATGCCCCAGACAATTTGGCCCTCTCTGCTTTCCTGCGCACTCTATCCTCAAAAGCACCTTTTTTCACTCTCGGCAGACTCCGCAGCAAAAAAGACAAACGTCCAGCTTTTGCTGCCACAGCAAAGGTGCCAGCGGGGAAAAGTGATGCTGGTCCTCACTGCCTCCTGGAACCCCTTCAAATGCCCCAGACAATTTGGCCCTCTCTGCTTTCCTGCGCACTCTATCCTCTAACACATCATTTTTTCACTCTCGGCGGCGTTTGGAGCAAAAAAGACAAACGTCCAGCTTTTGCTGCCACAGCAAAGGTGCCAGCGGGGAAAAGTGATGCTGGTCCTCACTGCCTCCTGGAACCCCTTCAAATGCCCCACACAATTAAGCCCTCTCTGCTTTCCTGCGCACTCTATCCTCAAAAGCACCTTTTTTCACTCTCGGCAGCGTCCGCAGCAAAAAAGACAAATGTCCAGCTTTTGCTGCCACGGCAAAGGTGCAAGCAAGGAAAAGTGATGCTGGTCCTCACTGCCTCCTGGAACCCCTTCAAATGCCCCACACAATTTGGCCCTCTCTGCTTTCCTGCGCACTCTATCCTCAAAAGCACCTTTTTTCACTCTCGGCAGACTAAGCAGCAAAAAAGACAAACGTCCAGCTTTTGCTGCCACAGCAAAGGTGCCAGAGGGGAAAAGTGATGCTCGTCCTCACTGCCTCCTGGAACCCCTTCAAATGCCCCACACAATTTGGTCCTCTCTGCTTTCCTGCGCACTCTATCCTCAAAAGCACCTTTTTTCACTCTCGTCGGCGTTTGGAGCAAAAAAGAAAATCGTCCAGCTTTTGCTGCCACAGCAAAGGTGCCAGCGGGGAAAAGTGATGCTGGTCCTCACTGCCTCCTGGAACCCCTTCAAATGCCCCACACAATTTGGCCCTCTCTGCTTTCCTGCGCACTCTATCCTCAAAAGCAACTTTTTTCACTCTCGGCAGACTCCGCAGCAAAAAAGACAAACGTCCAGCTTTTGCTGCCACAGCAAAAGTGCCAGAGGGGAAAAGTGATGCTGGTCCTCACTGCCTCCTGGAACCCCTTCAAATGCCCCACACAATTTGGCCCTCTCTGCCCTCCTGCGCACTCTATCCTCAAAAGCACCTTTTTTCACTCTCGGCGTCTTTTCGAGCAAAAAAGACAAACATCCAGCTTTTGCTGCCACAGCAAAGGTGCCAGAGGGGAAAAGTGATGCTGGGCCTCAATGCCTCCTGGAACCCCATCGAATGCCCCAGACAATGTGGCCCTCTCTGCCCTCCTGCGCACTCTATCCTCAAAAGCACCTTTTTTCACTTTCGGCAGACTCCGCAGCAAAAAAGACAAACGTCCAGCTTTTGCTGCCACAGCAAAGATGCCAGCGGGGAAAAGTGATGCTGGTCCTCACTGCCTCCTGGAACCCCTTCAAATGCCCCACACAATTTGGCCCTCTCTGCTTTCCTGCGCACTCTATCCTCAAAAGCACCTTTTTCACTCTCGGCAGCCTCCGCAGCAAAAAAGACAAACGTCCAGCTTTTGCTGCCACAGCAAAGGTGCCAGCGGGGAAAAGTGATGCTGGTCCTCACTGCCTCCTGGAACCCCTTCAAATGCCCCAGACAATTTGGCCCTCTCTGCTTTCCTGCGCACTCTATCCTCAAAAGCACCTTTTTTCACTCTCGGCAGACTCCGCAGCAAAAAAGACAAACGTCCAGCTTTTGCTGCCACAGCAAAGGTGCCAGCGGGGAAAAGGGATGCTGGTCCTCACTGCCTCCTGGAACCCTTTCAAATGCTCCACACAATTTGGCCCTCTCTGCTTTCCTGCGCACTCTATCCTCAAAAGCACCTTTTTTCACTCTACGCAGCCTCCGGAGCAAAAAAGACAAACCTCTAGGTTTTGCTGCCACAGCAAAGGTGCCAGCGGGGAAAAGTGATGCTGGTCCTCACTGCCTCCTGGAACCCCTTCAAATGCCCCAGACAATTTGGCCCTCTCTGCTTTCCTGTGCACTCTATCCTCAAAAGCACCTTTTTTCACTCTCGGCAGCCTCCGCAGCAAAAAAGACAAACGTCCAGCTTTTGCTGCCACAGCAAAGATGCCAGCGGGGAAAAGTGATGCTGGTCCTCAATGCCTCCTGGAACCCCTTCAAATGCCCCACACAATTTGGCCCTCTCTGCTTTCCTGCGCACTCTATCCTCAAAAGCACCTTTTTTCACTCTCGGCAGCCTCCGCAGCAAAAAAGACAAACGTCCAGCTTTTGCTGCCACAGCAAAGGTGCCAGCGGGGGAAAGTGATGCTGGTCCTCACTGCCTCCTGGAACCCTTTCAAATGCCCCACACAATTTGGCCCTCTCTGCTTTCCTGCGCACTCTATCCTCAAAAGCACCTTTTTTCACTCTCGGCAGCCTCCGGAGCAAAAAAGACAAACCTCTAGGTTTTGCTGCCACAGCAAAGGTGCCAGCGGGGAAAAGTGATGCTGGTCCTCACTGCCTCCTGGAACCCCTTCAAATGCCCCACACAATTTGGCCCTCTCTGCTTTCCTGCGCACTCTATCCTCAAAAGCACCTTTTTTCACTCTACGCAGCCTCCGGAGCAAAAAAGACAAACGTCCAGCTTTTGCTGCCACAGCAAAGGTGCCAGCGGGGAAAAGTGATGCTGGTCCTCACTGCCTCCTGGAACCCCTTCAAATGCCCCAGATAATTTGGCCCTCTCTGCTTTCCTGCGCACTCTATCCTCAAAAGCACCTTTTTTCACTCTCGGCGGCGTTTGGAGCAAAAAAGACAAACGTCCAGCTTTTGCTGCCACAGCAAAGGTGCCAGCGGGGAAAAGTGATGCTGGTCCTCAATGCCTCCTGGAACCCCATCGAATGCCCCACACAATTTGGCCCTCTCTGCTTTCCTGCGCACTCTATCCTCAAAAGCACCTTTTTTCACTCTCGGCAGACTCCGCAGCAAAAAAGACAAACGTCCAGCTTTTGCTGCCACAGCAAAGGTGCCAGCGGGGAAAAGTGATGCTGGTCCTTACTGCCTCCTGGAACCCCTTCAAATGCCCCAGACAATTTGGCCCTCTCTGCTTTCCTGCGCACTCTATCCTCTAAAGCATCATTTTTTCACTCTCGGCGGCGTTTGGAGCAAAAAAGACAAACGTCCAGCTTTTGCTGCCACAGCAAATGTGCCAGCGGGGAAAAGTGATGCTGGTCCTCACTGCCTCCTGGAACCCCTTCAAATGCCCCAAACAATTTGGCCCTCTCTGCTTTCCTGCGCACTCTATCCTCAAAAGCACCTTTTTTCACTCTCGGCAGCCTCCGCAGCAAAAAAGACAAATGTCCAGCTTTTGCTGCCACAGCAAAGGTGCCAGCAAGGAAAAGTGATGCTGGTCCTCACTGCCTACTGGAACCCCTTCAAATGCCCCACACAATTTGGCCCTCTCTGCTTTCCTGCGCACTCTATCCTCAAAAGCACCTTTTCTCAATCTCGGCAGACTCCGCAGCAAAAAAGACAAACGTCCAGCTTTTGCTGCCACAGCAAAGATGCCAGCGGGGAAAAGTGATGCTGGTCCTCACTGCCTCCTGGAACCCCTTCAAATGCCCCAGATAATTTGGTCCTCTCTGCTTTCCTGCGCACTCTATCCTCAAAAGCACCTTTTTTCACTCTCGGCGGCGTTTGGAGCAAAAAAGACAAACGTCCAGCTTTTGCTGCCACAGCAAAGGTGCCAGCGGGGAAAAGGGATGCTGGTCCTCAATGCCTCCTGGAACCCCATCGAATGCCCCACACAATTTGGCCCTCTCTGCTTTCCTGCGCACTCTATCCTGAAAAGCACCTTTTTTCACTCTCGGCAGCCTCCGGAGCAAAAAAGACAAACGTCCAGCTTTTGCTGCCACAGCAAAGGTGCCAGCGGGGAAAAGTGATGCTCGTCCTCACTGCCTCCTGGAACCCCTTCAAATGCCCCACACAATTTGGCCCTCTCTGCTTTCCTGCGCACTCTATCCTCAAAAGCACCTTTTTCACTCTCGGCAGCCTCCGGAGCAAAAAAGACAAACGTCCAGCTTTTGCTGCCACAGCAAAGGTGCCAGCGGGGAAAAGTGATGCTAGGCCTCAATGCCTCCTGGAACCCTTTCAAATGCCCCACACAATTTGGCCCTCTCTGCTTTCCTGTGGACTCTATCCTCAAAAGCACCTTTTTTCACTCTCGGCGGCGTTTGGAGCAAAAAAGAAAATCGTCCAGCTTTTGCTGCCACAGCAAAGGTTCCAGCGGGGAAAAGTGATGCTGGTCCTCACTGCCTCCTGGAACCCCTTCAAATGCCCCACACAATTTGGCCCTCTCTGCTTTCCTGCGCACTCTATCCTCAAAAGCAACTTTTTTCACTCTCGGCACCCTCCGCAGCAAAAAAGACAAACGTCCAGCTTTTGCTGCCACAGCAAAGGTGCCAGCGGGGAAAAGTGATGCTGGTCCTCACTGCCTCCTGGAACCCCTTCAAATGCCCCACACAATTTGGCCCTCTCTGCTTTCCTGCGCACTCTATCCTCAAAAGCACCTTTTTTCACTCTCGTCGGCGTTTGGAGCAAAAAAGACAAACGTCCAGCTTTTGCTGCCACAGCAAAGGTGCCAGCGGGGAAAAGTGATGCTGGTCCTCACTGCCTCCTGGAACCCCTTCAAATGCCCCAGACAATTTGGCCCTCTCTGCTTTCCTGCGCACTCTATCCTCAAAAGCACCTTTTTTATTCTCGGCAGACTCCGCAGCAAAAAAGACAAACGTCCAGCTTTTGCTGCCACAGCAAATGTGCCAGCGGGGAAAAGTCATGCTGGTCCTCACTGCCTCCTGGAACCCCTTCAAATGCCCCACACAATTTGGCCCTCTCTGCTTTCCTGCGCACTCTATCCTCAAAAGCACCTTTTTTCACTCTACGCAGCTTCCGCAGCAAAAAAGACAAACGTCCAGCTTTTGCTGCCACAGCAAAGGTGCCAGCGGGGAAAAGTGATGCTGGTCCTCACTGCCTCCTGGAACCCCTTCAAATGCCCCACACAATTTGGCCCTCTCTGCCCTCCTGCGCACTCTATCCTCAAAAGCACCTTTTTTCCCTCTCGGCGTCTTTTCGAGCAAAAAAGACAAACATCCAGCTTTTGCTGCCACAGCAAAGGTGCCAGAGGGGAAAAGTGATGCTGGGCCTCAATGCCTCCTGGAACCCCTTCAAATGCCCCACACAATTTGGCCCTCTCTGCTTTCCTGCGCACTCTATCCTCAAAAGCACCTTTTTTCACTCTCGGCAGCCTCCGCAGCAAAAAAGACAAACGTCCAGCTTTTGCTGCCACAGCAAAGATGCCAGCGGGGAAAAGTGATGCTGGTCCTCACTGCCTCCTGGAACCCCTTCAAATGCCCCACACAATTTGGCCCTCTCTGCTTTCCTGCGCACTCTATCCTCAAAAGCACCTTTTTTCACTCTCGGCAGCCTCCGCAGCAAAAAAGACAAACGTCCAGCTTTTGCTGCCACAGCAAAGGTGCCAGCGGGGAAAAGTGATGCTGGTCCTCACTGCCTCCTGGAACCCTTTCAAATGCCCCACACAATTTGGCCCTCTCTGCTTTCCTGCGCACTCTATCCTCAAAAGCACCTTTTTTCACTCTCGGCAGCCTCCGGAGCAAAAAAGACAAACCTCTAGGTTTTGCTGCCACAGCAAATGTGCCAGCGGGGAAAAGGGATGCTGGTCCTCACTGCCTCCTGGAACCCCTTCAAATGCCCCACACAATTTGGCCCTCTCTGCTTTCCTGCGCACTCTATCCTCAAAAGCACCTTTTTTCACTCTACGCAGCCTCCGGAGCAAAAAAGACAAACGTCCAGCTTTTGCTGCCACAGCAAAGGTGCCAGCGGGGAAAAGGGATGCTGGTCCTCACTGCCTCCTGGAACCCCTTCAAATGCCCCAGATAATTTGGCCCTCTCTGCTTTCCTGCGCACTCTATCCTCAAAAGCACCTTTTTTCACTCTCGGCGGCGTTTGGAGCAAAAAAGACAAACGTCCAGCTTTTGCTGCCACAGCAAAGGTGCCAGCGGGGAAAAGTGATGCTGGTCCTCAATGCCTCCTGGAACCCCATCGAATGCCCCACACAATTTGGCCCTCTCTGCTTTCCTGCGCACTCTATCCTCAAAAGCACCTTTTTTCACTCTCGGCAGACTCCGCAGCAAAAAAGACAAACGTCCAGCTTTTGCTGCCACAGCAAAGGTGCCAGCGGGGAAAAGTGATGCTGGTCCTCACTGCCTCCTGGAACCCCTTCAAATGCCCCAGACAATTTGGCCCTCTCTGCTTTCCTGCGCACTCTATCCTCTAAAGCATCATTTTTTCACTCTCGGCGGCGTTTGGAGCAAAAAAGACAAACGTCCAGCTTTTGCTGCCACAGCAAATGTGCCAGCGGGGAAAAGTGATGCTGGTCCTCACTGCCTCCTGGAACCCCTTCAAATGCCCCACACAATTTGGCCCTCTCTGCTTTCCTGCGCACTCTATCCTCAAAAGCACCTTTTTTCACTCTCGGCAGCCTCCGCAGCAATAAAAGACAAATGTCCAGCTTTTGCTGCCACAGCAAAGGTGCCAGCAAGGAAAAGTGATGCTGGTCCTCACTGCCTACTGGAACCCCTTCAAATGCCCCACACAATTTGGCCCTCTCTGCTTTCCTGCGCACTCTATCCTCAAAAGCACCTTTTTTCACTCTCGGCAGACTCCGCAGCAAAAAAGACAAACGTCCAGCTTTTGCTGCCACAGCAAAGATGACAGCGGGGAAAAGTGATGCTGGTCCTCACTGCCTCCTGGAACCCCTTCAAATGCCCCAGATAATTTGGCCCTCTCTGCCCTCCTGCGCACTCTATCCTCAAAAGCACCTTTTTTCACTCTCGGCGGCGTTTGGAGCAAAAAAGACAAACGTCCAGCTTTTGCTGCCACAGCAAAGGTGCCAGCGGGGAAAAGGGATGCTGGTCCTCAATGCCTCCTGGAACCCCATCGAATGCCCCACACAATTTGGCCCTCTCTGCTTTCCTGCGCACTCTATCCTCAAAAGCACCTTTTTTCACTCTCGGCAGCCTCCGGAGCAAAAAAGACAAACGTCCAGCTTTTGCTGCCACAGCAAAGGTGCCAGCGGGGAAAAGTGATGCTCGTCCTCACTGCCTCCTGGAACCCCTTCAAATGCCCACACAATTTGGCCCTCTCTGCTTTCCTGCGCACTCTATCCTCAAAAGCACCTTTTTTCACTCTCGGCAGCCTCCGGAGCAAAAAGACAAACGGCCCAGCTTTTGCTGCCACAGCAAAGTGCCAGCGGGGAAAAGTGATGCTGGTCCTCACTGCCTCCTGGAACCCCTTCAAATGCCACAGACAATTTGCCTTCTCTGCCCTCCTGCGCATTCTATCCTCAAAAGCCACCTTTTTTCACTCTCGGCGGCGTTTGGAGCAAAAAGAAAAACGTCCAGCTTTTGCTGCCACAGCAAAGGTGCCAGAGGGGAAAAGTGATGCTGGGCCTCAATGCCTCCTGGAACCCCTTCAAATGCCCCACACAATTTGGCCCTCTCTGCTTTCCTGCGCACTCTATCCTCAAAAGCACCTTTTTTCACTCTCGGCAGCCTCCGCAGCAAAAAAGACAAACGTCCAGCTTTTGCTGCCACAGCAAAGATGCCAGCGGGGAAAAGTGATGCTGGTCCTCACTGCCTCCTGGAACCCCTTCAAATGCCCCACACAATTTGGCCCTCTCTGCTTTCCTGCGCACTCTATCCTCAAAAGCACCTTTTTCACTCTCGGCAGCCTCGCAGGCAAAAAAGACAAACGTCCCAGCTTTTGCTGCCACAGCAAAGGTGCCAGCGGGGAAAAGTGATGCTGGTCCTCACTGTCTCCTGGAACCCTTTCAAATGCCCCACACAATTTGGCCCTCTCTGCTTTCCTGCGCACTCTATCCTCAAAAGCACCTTTTTTCACTCTCGGCAGCCCTCCGGAGCAAAAAAGACAAACCTCTAGGTTTTGCTGCCACAGCAAATGTGCCAGCGGGGAAAAGGGATGCTGGTCCTCACTGCCTCCTGGAACCCCTTCAAATGCCCCACACAATTTGGCCCTCTCTGCTTTCCTGCGCACTCTATCCTCAAAAGCACCTTTTTTCACTCTACGCAGCCTCCGGAGCAAAAAAGACAAACGTCCAGCTTTTGCTGCCACAGCAAAGGTGCCAGCGGGAAAGTGATGCTGGTCCTCACTGCCTCCTGGAACCCCTTCAAATGCCCCAGATAATTTGGCCCTCTCTGCTTTCCTGCGCACTCTATCCTCAAAAGCACCTTTTTTCACTCTCGGCGGCGTTTGGAGCAAAAAAGACAAACGTCCAGCTTTTGCTGCCACAGCAAAGGTGCCAGCGGGAAAAGTGATGCTGGTCCTCAATGCCTCCTGGAACCCCATCGAATGCCCCACACAATTTGGCCCTCTCTGCTTTCCTGCGCACTCTATCCTCAAAAGCACCTTTTTTCACTCTCGGCAGACTCCGCAGCAAAAAAGACAAACGTCCAGCTTTTGCTGCCACAGCAAAGGTGCCAGCGGGGAAAAGTGATGCTGGTCCTCACTGCCTCCTGGAACCCCTTCAAATGCCCCCAGACAATTTGGCCCTCTCTGCTTTCCTGCGCACTCTATCCTCTAAAGCATCATTTTTTCACTCTCGGCGGCGTTTGGAGCAAAAAGACAAACGTCCAGCTTTTGCTGCCACAGCAAATGTGCCAGCGGGGAAAAGTGATGCTGGTCCTCACTGCCTCCTGGAACCCCTTCAAATGCCCCACACAATTTGGCCCTCTCTGCTTTCCTGCGCACTCTATCCTCAAAAGCACCTTTTTTCACTCTCGGCAGCCTCCGCAGCAATAAAAGACAAATGTCCAGCTTTTGCTGCCACAGCAAAGATGCCAGCAAGGAAAAGTGATGCTGGTCCTCACTGCCTACTGGAACCCCTTCAAATGCCCCACACAATTTGGCCCTCTCTGCTTTCCTGCGCACTCTATCCTCAAAAGCACCTTTTTTCACTCTCGGCAGACTCCGCAGCAAAAAAGACAAACGTCCAGCTTTTGCCTGCCACAGCAAAGATGACAGCGGGGAAAAGGGATGCTGGTCCTCAATGCCTCCTGGAACCCCATCGAATGCCCCACACAATTTGGCCCTCTCTGCTTTCCTGCGCACTCTATCCTCAAAAGCACCTTTTTTCACTCTCGGGAGCCTCCGGAGCAAAAAGACAAACGTCCAGCTTTTGCTGCCACAGCAAAGGTGCCAGCGGGGAAAGTGATGCTGGTCCTAACTGCCTCCTGGAACCCCTTCAAATGCCCCAGACAATTTGGCCCTCTCTGCTTTCCTGCGCACTCTATCCTCAAAAGCACCTTTTTTCACTCTACGCAGCCTCCAGAGCAAAAAAGACAAACGTCCAGCTTTTGCTGCCACATTCAAGGTGCCAGCGGGGAAAAGTGATGCTGGTCCTCACTGCCTCCTGGAACCCCTTCAAATGCCCCACACAATTTGGCCCTCTCTGCTTTCCTGCGCACTCTATCCTCAAAAGCACCTTTTTCACTCTCAGCAGCCTCCGGAGCAAAAAAGACAAACGTCCAGCTTTTGCTGCCACAGCAAAGGTGCCAGCGGGGAAAAGTGATGCTGGTCCTCACTGCCTCCTGGAACCCCTTCAAATGCCCCACACAATTTGGCCCTCTCTGCTTTCCTGCGCACTCTATCCTCAAAAGCACCTTTTTTCACTCTCGGCAGACTCCGCAGCAAAAAAGACAAACGTCCAGCTTTTGCTGCCACAGCAAAGATGCCAGCGGGGAAAAGTGATGCTGGTCCTCACTGCCTCCTGGAACCCCTTCAAATGCCCCAGATAATTTGGCCCTCTCTGCTTTCCTGCGCACTCTATCCTCAAAAGCACCTTTTTTCACTCTCGGCGGCGTTTGGACCAAAAAAGACAAACGTCCAGCTTTTGCTGCCACAGCAAAGGTGCCAGCGGGGAAAAGGGATGCTGGTCCTCACTGCCTCCTGGAACCCCATCGAATGCCCCACACAATTTGGCCCTCTCTGCTTTCCTGCGCACTCTATCTTCAAAAGCACCTTTTTTCACTCTCGGCAGCCTCCGCAGCAAAAAAGACAAACGTCCAGCTTTTGCTGCCACAGCAAAGGTGCCAGCGGGGAAAAGTGATGCTGGTCCTCAATGCCTCCTGGAACCCCATCGAATGCCCCAGACAATTTGGCCCTCTCTGCCCTCCTCCGCACTCTATCCTCAAAAGCACCTTTTTTCACTCTCGGCAGCCTCCGGAGCAAAAAAGACAAACGTCCAGCTTTTGCTGCCACAGCAAAGGTGCCAGCGGGGAAAAGTGATGCTCGTCCTCACTGCCTCCTGGAACCCCTTCAAATGCCCCAGACAATTTGGCCCTCTCTGCTTTCCTGCGCACTCTATCCTCAAAAGCACCTTTTTCACTCTTGGCAGCGTCCGGAGCAAAAAGACAAACGTCCAGCTTTTGCTGCCACAGCAAAGGTGCCAGCGGGGAAAAGTGATGCTGGTCCTCACTGCCTCCTGGAACCCCTTCAAATGAATGCCACAGACAATTTGGCCTTCTCTGCCCTCCTGCACATTCTATCCTCAAAAGCACCTTTTTCACTCTCGGCGGCGTTTGGAGCAAAAAAGAAAAACGTCCAGCTTTTGCTGCCACAGCAAAGGTGCCAGCGGGGAAAAGTGATGCTGGTCCTCACTGCCTCCTGGAACCCCTTCAAATGCCACAGACAATTTGGCCCTCTCTGCTTTCCTGCGCACTCTATCCTCAAAAGCACCTTTTTTCACTTTCGGCAGCCTCCGGAGCAAAAAAGACAAACGTCCAGCTTTTGCTGCCACAGCAAAGGTGCCAGCGGGGAAAAGTGATGCTGGTCCTCACTGCCTCCTGGAACCCCTTCAAATGCCCCACACAATTTGGCCCTCTCTGCTTTCCTGCGCACTCTATCCTCAAAAGCACCTTTTTCACTCTCGGCAGCCTCCGCAGCAAAAAAGACAAACGTCCAGCTTTTGCTGCCACAGCAAAGGTGCCAGCGGGGAAAAGTGATGCTGGTCCTCACTGCCTCCTGGAACCCTTTCAAATGCCCCACACAATTTGGCCCTCTCTGCTTTCCTGCGCACTCTATCCTCAAAAGCACCTTTTTTCACTCTCGGCAGCCTCCGGAGCAAAAAAGACAAACGTCCAGCTTTTGCTGCCACAGCAAAGGTGCCAGCGGGGAAAAGTGATGCTGGTCCTCACTGCCTCCTGGAACCCCTTCAAATGCCCCAGATAATTTGGCCCTCTCTGCTTTCCTGCGCACTTTATCCTCAAAAGCACCTTTTTTTCACTCTCGGCGGCGTTTGGAGCAAAAAAGAAAAACGTCCAGCTTTTGCTGCCACAGCAAAGGTGCCAGCGGGGAAAAGTGATGCTGGTCCTAACTGCCTCCTGGAACCCCTTCAAATGCCCCAGACAATTTGGCCCTCTCTGCTTTCCTGCGCACTCTATCCTCAAAAGCACCTTTTTTCACTCTCGGCAGACTCCGCAGCAAAAAAGACAAACGTCCAGCTTTTGCTGCCACAGCAAAGGTGCCAGCGGGGAACAGTGATGCTCGTCCTCACTGCCTCCTGGAACCCCTTCAAATGCCCCACACAATTTGGTCCTCTCTGCTTTCCTGTGGACTCTATCCTCAAAAGCACCTTTTTTCACTCTCATCGACGTTTGGAGCAAAAAAGAAAATCGTCCAGCTTTTGCTGCCACAGCAAAGGTGCCAGCGGGGAAAAGTGATGCTGGTCCTCACTGCCTCCTGGAACCCCTTCAAATGCCCCAGACAATTTGGCCCTCTCTCTTTCCTGCGCACTCTATCCTCAAAAGCAACTTTTTTCACTCTCGGCAGACTCCGCAGCAAAAAAGACAAACGTCCAGCTTTTGCTGCCACAGCAAAAGTGCCAGAGGGGAAAAGTGATGCTGGTCCTCACTGCCTCCTGGAACCCCTTCAAATGCCCCAGACAATTTGGCCCTCTCTGCCCTCCTGCGCACTCTATCCTCAAAAGCACCTTTTTTCACTCTCGGCGGCTTTTCGAGCAAAAAATACAAACATCCAGCTTTGCTGCCACAGCAAAGGTGCCAGCGGGGAAAAGTGATGCTGGTCCTCAATGCCTCCTGGAACCTTATCGAATGCCCGAGACAATTTGGCCCTCTCTGCCCTCCTGCGCACTCTATCCTCAAAAGTACCTTTTTTCACTCTCGGCAGCCTCCGGAGCAAAAAAGACAAACGTCCAGCTTTTGCTGCCACAGCAAAGGTGCCAGCGGGGAAAAGGGATGCTGGTCCTCACTGCCTCCTGGAACCCTTTCAAATGCCCCACACAATTTGGCCCTCTCTGCTTTCCTGCGCACTCTATCCTCAAAAGCACCTTTTTTCACTTTCGGCAGACTCCGCAGCAAAAAAGACAAACGTCCAGCTTTTGCTGCCACAGCAAAGGTGCCAGCGGGGAAAAGTGATGCTGGTCCTCACTGCCTCCTGGAACCCCTTCAAATGCCCCACACAATTTGGCCCTCTCTGCTTTCCTGCGCACTCTATCCTCAAAAGCACCTTTTTTCACTCTCGGCGGCGTTTGGAGCAAAAAAGACAAACGTCCAGCTTTTGCTGCCACAGCAAAGGTGCCAGCGGGGAAAAGTGATGCTGGGCCTCACTGCCTCCTGGAACCCCTTCAAATGCCCCAGACAATTTGGCCCTCTCTGCCTTCCTGCGCACTCTATCCTCAAAAGCACCTTTTCACTCTCCCAGCTCGTCTTTCGGAGCAAAAAAGACAAACGTCCAGCTTTTGCTGCCACAGCAAAGGTGCCAGCGGGGAAAAGTGATGCTGGTCCTCACTGCCTCCTGGAACCCCTTTCAAATGCCCCACACAATTTGGCCCTCTCTGCTTTCCTGAGGACTCTATCCTCAAAAGCACCTTTTTTCACTTCGTCGGCGTTCTGGAGCAAAAAAGACAAACGTCTTTTGCTGCCACAGCAAAGGTGCCAGCGGGGAAAAGTGATGCTGGTCCTCACTGCCTCCTGGAACCCCTTCAAATGCCCCACACAATTTGGCCCTCTCTGCTTTCCTGCACACTCTATCCTCAAAAGCACCTTTTTTCACTCTCGGCAGACTCCGCAGCAAAAAAGACAAACGTCCAGCTTTTGCTGCCACAGCAAAGGTGCCAGCGGGGAAAAGTGATGCTGGTCCTCACTGCCTCCTGGAACCCCTTCAAATGCCCCAGACAATTTGGCCCTCTCTGCTTTCCTGCGCACTCTATCCTCAAAAGCACCTTTTTTCACTCTCGGCGGCGTTTGGACCAAAAAAGACAAACGTCCAGCTTTTGCTGCCACAGCAAAGGTGCCAGCGGGGAAAAGGGATGCTGGTCCTCACTGCCTCCTGGAACCCCATCGAATGCCCCACACAATTTGGTCCTCTCTGCTTTCCTGCGCACTCTATCTTCAAAAGCACCTTTTTTCACTCTCGGCAGCCTCCGCAGCAAAAAAGACAAACGTCCAGCTTTTGCTGCCACAGCAAAGGTGCCAGCGGGGAAAAGTGATGCTGGTCCTCAATGCCTCCTGGAACCCCATCGAATGCCCCAGACAATTTGGCCCTCTCTGCCCTCCTCCGCACTCTATCCTCAAAAGCACCTTTTTTCACTCTCGGCAGCCTCCGCAGCAAAAAAGACAAACGTCCAGCTTTTGCTGCCACAGCAAAGGTGCCAGCGGGGAAAAGTGATGCTCGTCCTCACTGCCTCCTGGAACCCCTTCAAATGCCCCAGACAATTTGGCCCTCTCTGCTTTCCTGCGCACTCTATCCTCAAAAGCACCTTTTTCACTCTTGGCAGCGTCCGGAGCAAAAAGACAAACGTCCAGCTTTTGCTGCCACAGCAAAGGTGCCAGCGGGGAAAAGTGATGCTGGTCCTCACTGCCTCCTGGAACCCCTTCAAATGCCACAGACAATTTGGCCTTCTCTGCCCTCCTGCACATTCTATCCTCAAAAGCACCTTTTTTCACTCTCGGCGGCGTTTGGAGCAAAAAAGAAAAACGTCCAGCTTTTGCTGCCACAGCAAAGGTGCCAGCGGGGAAAAGTGATGCTGGTCCTCACTGCCTCCTGGAACCCTTTCAAATGCCCCACACAATTTGGCCCTCTCTGCTTTCCTGCGCACTCTATCCTCAAAAGCACCTTTTTTCACTCTCGGCAGCCTCCGGAGCAAAAAAGACAAACGTCCAGCTTTTGCTGCCACAGCAAAGGTGCCAGCGGGGAAAAGTGATGCTGGTCCTCACTGCCTCCTGGAACCCCTTCAAATGCCCCAGATAATTTGGCCCTCTCTGCTTTCCTGCGCACTTTATCCTCAAAAGCACCTTTTTTCACTCTCGGCGGCGTTTGGAGCAAAAAAGAAAAACGTCCAGCTTTTGCTGCCACAGCAAAGGTGCCAGCGGGGAAAAGTGATGCTGGTCCTAACTTCCTCCTGGAACCCCTTCAAATGCCCCAGACAATTTGGCCCTCTCTGCTTTCCTGCGCACTCTATCCTCAAAAGCACCTTTTTTCACTCTCGGCAGACTCCGCAGCAAAAAAGACAAACGTCCAGCTTTTGCTGCCACAGCAAAGGTGCCAGCGGGGAACAGTGATGCTCGTCCTCACTGCCTCCTGGAACCCCTTCAAATGCCCCACACAATTTGGTCCTCTCTGCTTTCCTGTGGACTCTATCCTCAAAAGCACCTTTTTTCACTCTCGTCGGCGTTTGGAGCAAAAAAGAAAATCGTCCAGCTTTTGCTGCCACAGCAAAGGTGCCAGCGGGGAAAAGTGATGCTGGTCCTCACTGCCTCCTGGAACCCCTTCAAATGCCCCACACAATTTGGCCCTCTCTGCTTTCCTGCGCACTCTATCCTCAAAAGCAACTTTTTTCACTCTCGGCAGCCTCCGGAGCAAAAAAGACAAACGTCCAGCTTTTGCAGCCACAGCAAAAGTGCCAGCGTGGATAAGTGATGCTGGTCCTCACTGCCTCCTGGAACCCCTTCAAATGCCCCAGACAATTTGGCCCTCTCTGCCCTCCTGCGCACTCTATCCTCAAAAGCACCTTTTTTCACTCTCGGCGGCTTTTCGAGCAAAAAACACAAACATCCAGCTTTGCTGCCACAGCAAAGGTGCCAGCGGGGAAAAGTGATGCTGGTCCTCAATGCCTCCTGGAACCCCATCGAATGCCCCAGACAATTTGGCCCTCTCTGCCCTCCTGCGCACTCTATCCTCAAAAGTACCTTTTTTCACTCTCGGCAGCCTCCGGAGCAAAAAAGACAAACGTCCAGCTTTTGCTGCCACAGCAAAGGTGCCAGCGGGGAAAAGGGATGCTGGTCCTCACTGCCTCCTGGAACCCTTTCAAATGCTCCACACAATTTGGCCCTCTCTGCTTTCCTGCGCACTCTATCCTCAAAAGCACCTTTTTTCACTTTCGGCAGACTCCGCAGCAAAAAAGACAAACGTCCAGCTTTTGCTGCCACAGCAAAGGTGCCAGCGGGGAAAAGTGATGCTGGTCCTCACTGCCTCCTGGAACCCCTTCAAATACCCCAGACAATTTGGCCCTCTCTGCTTTCCTGCGCAATCTATCCTCAAAAGCACCTTTTTTCACTCTCGGCAGACTCTGGAGCAAAAAAGACAAACATCCAGCTTTTGCTGCCACAGCAAAGGTGCCAGAGGGGAAAAGTGATGCTCGTCCTCATTGCCTCCTGGAACCCCTTCAAATGCCCCACACAATTTGGTCCTCTCTGCTTTCCTGCGCACTCTATCCTCAAAAGCACCTTTTTTCACTCTCGGCAGCGTTTGGAGCAAAACCGAACAACGTCCAGCTTTTGCTGCCACAGCAAAGGTGCCAGCGGGGAAAAGTGATGCTGGGCCTCAATGCCTCCTGGAACCCCTTCAAATGCCCCAGACAATTTGGCCCTCTCTGCCCTCCTGCGCACTCTATCCTCAAAAGCACCCTTTTCACTCTCGGCAGCCTCCGGAGCAAAAAAGACAAACGTCCAGCTTTTGCTGCCACAGCAAAGGTGCCAGCGGGGAAAAGTGATGCTGGTCCTCAATGCCTCCTGGAACCCTTTCAAATGCCCCACACAATTTGGCCCTCTCTGCTTTCCTGTGGACTCTATCCTCAAAAGCACCTTTTTTCACTCTCGTCGGAGTTTGGAGCAAAAAAGAAAATCGTCCAGCTTTTGCTGCCACAGCAAAGGTGCCAGCGGGGAAAAGTGATGCTGGTCCTCACTGCCTCCTGGAACCCCTTCAAATGCCCCACACAATTTGGCCCTCTCTGCTTTCCTGCGCACTCTATCCTCAAAAGCACCTTTTTTCACTCTCGGCAGACTCCGCAGCAAAAAAGACAAACGTCCAGCTTTTGCTGCCACAGCAAAGGTGCCAGCGGGGAAAAGTGATGCTGGTCCTCAATGCCTCCTGGAACCCCTTCAAATGCCCCAGACAATTTGGCCCTCTCTGCTTTCCTGCGCACTCTATCCTCAAAAGCACCTTTTTTCACTCTCGGCGGCTTTTCGAGCAAAAAAGACAAACATCCAGCTTTTGCTGCCACAGCAAAGGTGCCAGCGGGGAAAAGTGATGCTGGGCCTCAATGCCTCCTGGAACCCCATCGAATGCCCCAGACAATTTGGCCCTCTCTGCCCTCCTGCGCACTCTATCCTCAAAAGCACCTTTTTTCACTCTCGGCAGCCTCCGGAGCAAAAAAGACAAACGTCCAGCTTTTGCTGCCACAGCAAAGGTGCCATCGGGGAAAAGGGATGCTGGTCCTCACTGCCTCCTAGAACCCTTTCAAATGCTCCACACAATTTGGCCCTCACTGCTTTCCTGCGCACTCTATCCTCAAAAGCACCTTTTTTCACTTTCGGCAGACTCCGCAGCAAAAAAGACAAACGTCCAGCTTTTGCTGCCACAGCAAAGGTGCCAGCGGGGAAAAGTGATGCTGGTCCTCACTGCCTCCTGGAACCCCTTCAAATGCCCCAGACAATTTGGCCCTCTCTGCTTTCCTGCGCACTCTATCCTCAAAAGCACCTTTTTCACTCTCGGCAGCCTCCGCAGCAAAAAGGACAAACGTCCAGCTTTTGCTGCCACAGCAAAGGTGCCAGCGGGGAAAAGTGATGCTGGTCCTCACTGCCTCCTGGAACCCTTCCAAATGCCCCACACAATTTGGCCCTCTCTGCTTTCCTGCGCACTCTATCCTCAAAAGCACCTTTTTTCACTCTCGGCGGCGTTTGGAGCAAAAAAGAAAATCGTCCAGCTTTTGCTGCCACAGCAAAGGTGCCAGCGGGGAAAAGTGATGCTGGTCCTCACTGCCTCCTGGAACCCCTTCAAATGCCCCACACAATTTGGCCCTCTCTGCTTTCCTGCGCACTCTATCCTCAAAAGCACCTTTTTTCACTCTACGCAGCCTCCGGAGCAAAAAAGACAAACCTCTAGGTTTTGCTGCCACAGCAAAGGTGCCAGCGGGGAAAAGTGATGCTGGTCCTCACTGCCTCCTGGAACCCCTTCAAATGCCCCAGACAATTTGGCCCTCTCTGCTTTCCTGCGCACTCTATCCTCAAAAGCACCTTTTTTCACTCTCGGCAGCCTCCGGAGCAAAACAGACAAACGTCCAGCTTTTGCTGCCACAGCAAAGATGCCAGCAGGGAAAAGTGATGCTGGTCCTCACTGCCTCCTGGAACCCCTTCAAATGCCCCAGATAATTTGGCCCTCTCTGCTTTCCTGCGCACTCTATCCTCAAAAGCACCTTTTTTCACTCTCGGCGGCGTTTGGAGCAAAAAAGACAAACGTCCAGCTTTTGCTGCCACAGCAAAGGTGCCAGCGGGGAAAAGTCATGCTGGTCCTCACTGCCTCCTGGAACCCCTTCAAATGCCCCAGACAATTTGGCCCTCTCTGCTTTCCTGCACACTCTATCCTCAAAAGCACCTTTTTCACTCTCGGCAGCCTCCGCAGCAAAAAAGACAAACGTCCAGCTTTTGCTGCCACAGCAAAGGTGCCAGCGGGGAAAAGTGATGCTGGTCCTCACTGCCTCCTGGAACCCTTCCAAATGCCCCACACAATTTGGCCCTCTCTGCTTTCCTGCGCACTCTATCCTCAAAAGCACCTTTTTTCACTCTCGGCGGCGTTTGGAGCAAAAAAGAAAATCGTCCAGCTTTTGCTGCCACAGCAAAGGTGCCAGCGGGGAAAAGTGATACTGGTCCTCACTGCCTCCTGGAACCCCTTCAAATGCCCCACACAATTTGGCCCTCTCTGCTTTCCTGCGCACTCTATCCTCAAAAGCACCTTTTTTCACTCTCGGCAGACTCCGCAGCAAAAAAGACAAACGTCCAGCTTTTGCTGCCACAGCAAAGATGCCAGCGGGGAAAAGTGATGCTGGTCCTCACTGCCTCCTGGAACCCCTTCAAATGCCCCAGATAATTTGGCCCTCTCTGCTTTCCTGCGCAATCTATCCTCAAAAGCACCTTTTTTCACTCTCGGCGTCGTTTGGAGCAAAAAAGACAAACGTCCAGCTTTTGCTGCCACAGCAAAGGTGCCAGCGGGGAAAAGTGATGCTGGTCCTCACTGCCTCCTGGAACCCTTCCAAATGCCCCACACAATTTGGCCCTCTCTGCTTTCCTGTGCACTCTATCCTCAAAAGCACCTTTTTTCACTCTCGGCAGCCTCCGGAGCAAAAAAGACAAACGTCCAGCTTTTGCTGCCACAGCAAAGATGCCATCGGGGAAAAGTGATGCTGGTCCTCACTGCCTCCTGGAACCCCTTCAAATGCCCCACACAATTTGGCCCTCTCTGCTTTCCTGCGCACTCTATCCTCAAAAGCACCTTTATTCACTCTCGGCGGCGTTTGGATCAAAAAAGACAAACGTCCAGCTTTTGCTGCCACAGCAAAGGTGCCAGCGGGGAAAAGGGATGCTGGTCCTCACTGCCTCCTGGAACCCCTTCAAATGCCCCAGACAATTTGGCCCTCTCTGCTTTCCTGCGCACTCTATCTTCAAAAGCACCTTTTTTCACTCTCGGCAGCCTCCGGAGCAAAAAAGACAAACGTCCAGCTTTTGCTGCCACAGCAAAGGTGCCAGCGGGGAAAAGTGATGCTGGTCCTCAATGCCTCCTGGAACCCCATCGAATGCCCCAGACAATTTGGCCCTCTCTGCCCTCCTCCGCACTCTATCCTCAAAAGCACCTTTTTTCACTCTCGGCAGACTCCGCAGCAAAAAAGACAAACGTCCAGCTTTTGCTGCCACAGCAAAGGTGCCAGCGGGGAAAAGTGATGCTCGTCCTCACTGCCTCCTGGAACCCCTTCAAATGCCCCACACAATTTGGCCCTCTCTGCTTTCCTGCGCACTCTATCCTCAAAAGCACCTTTTTCACTCTTGGCAGCGTCCGGAGCAAAAAGACAAATGTCCAGCTTTTGCTGCCACAGCAAAGGTGCCAGCGGGGAAAAGTGATGCTGGTCCTCACTGCCTCCTGGAACCCTTTCAAATGCCCCACACAATTTGGCCCTCTCTGCTTTCCTGTGCACTCTATCCTCAAAAGCACCTTTTTTCACTTTCGGCAGACTCCGCAGCAAAAAAGACAAACGTCCAGCTTTTGCTGCCACAGCAAAGGTGCCAGCGGGGAAAAGTGATGCTGGTCCTCATAGCCTCCTGGAACCCCTTCAAATGCCCCAGACAATTTGGCCCTCTCTGCTTTCCTGCGCACTCTTTCCTCAAAAGCACCTTTTTTCAGTCTCGGCGTCGTTTGGAGCAAAAAAGACAAACGTCCAGCTTTTGCTGCCACAGCAAAGGTGCCAGCGGGGAAAAGTGATGCTGGTCCTCAATACCTCCTGGAACCCCTTCAAATGCCCCAGACAATTTGGCCCTCTCTGCCCTCCTGCGCATTCTATCCTCAAAAGCACCTTTTTTCACTCTCGGCGGCGTTTGGAGCAAAAAAGAAAAACGTCCAGCTTTTGCTGCCACAGCAAAGGTGCCAGCGGGGAAAAGTCATGCTGGTCCTCACTGCCTCCTGGAACCCCTTCAAATGCCCCAGACAATTTGGCCCTCTCTGCTTTCCTGCGCACTCTATCCTCAAAAGCACCTTTTTTCACTCTCGTCATCCTCCAGAGCAAAAAAGACAAACGTCCAGCTTTTGCTGCCACAGCAAAGGTGCCAGCGGGGAAAAGTCATGCTGGTCCTCACTGCCTCCTGGAACCCCTTCAAATGCCCCAGACAATTTGGCCCTCTCTGCTTTCCTGCGCACTCTATCCTCAAAAGCACCTTTTTTCACTCTCGGCGGCTTTGGGAGCAAAAAAGACAAACGTCCAGCTTTTGCTGCCACAGCAAAGGTGCCAGCGGGGGAAAGTGATGCTGGTCCTCACTGCCTCCTGGAAACCTTCCAAATGCCCCACACAATTTGGCCCTCTCTGCTTTCCTGCGCACTCTATCCTCAAAAGCACCTTTTTTCACTCTCGGCAGCCTCCGCAGCAAAAAAGACAAACCTCTAGGTTTTGCTGCCACAGCAAAGATGCCAGCGGGGAAAAGTGATGCTCGTCCTCACTGCCTCCTGGAACCCCTTCAAATGCCCCACACAATTTGGCCCTCTCTGCTTTCCTGCGCACTCTATCCTCAAAAGCACCTTTTTTCACTCTTGGCAGCCTCCGGAGCAAAAAAAAAACATACCTCTAGGTTTTGCTGCCACAGCAAAGGTGCCAGCGGGGAAAAGTGATGCTGGTCCTCACTGCCTCCTGGAACCCCTTCAAATGCCCCAGACAATTTGGCCCTCTCTGCTTTCCTGCGCACTCTATCCTCAAAAGCACCTTTTTTCACTCTCGGCAGACTCCGCAGCAAAAAAGACAAACGTCCAGCTTTTGCTGCCACAGCAAAGGTGCCAGCAGGGAAAAGTGATGCTGGTCCTCACTGCCTCCTGGAACCCCTTCAAATGCCCCACACAATTTGGCCCTCTCTGCTTTCCTGCGCACTCTATCCTCAAAAGCACCTTTTTTCACTCTCGGCGGCGTTTGGAGCAAAAAAGACAAACGTCCAGCTTTTGCTGCCACAGCAAAGGTGCCAGCGGGGAAAAGGGATGCTGGTCCTCACTGCCTCCTGGAACCCCTTCAAATGCCCCACACAATTTGGCCCTCTCTGCTTTCCTGCGCACTCTATCCTCAAAAGCACCTTTTTTCACTCTCGGCAGCCTCCGGAGCAAAAAAGACAAACGTCCAGCTTTTGCTGCCACAGCAAAGGTGCCAGCGGGGAAAAGTTATGCTGGTCCTCAATGCCTCCTGGAATCCCATCGAATGCCCCGGACAATTTGGCCCTCTCTGCCCTCCTCCGCACTCTATCCTCAAAAGCACCTTTTTTCACTCTCGGCAGCCTCCGCAGCAAAAAAGACAAACGTCCAGCTTTTGCTGCCACAGCAAAGGTGCCAGCGGGGAAAAGTCATGCTGGTCCTCACTGCCTCCTGGAACCCCTTCAAATGCCCCACACAATTTGGCCCTCTCTGCTTTCCTGCGCACTCTATCCTCAAAAGCACCTTTTTCACTCTTGGCAGCGTCCGCAGCAAAAAAGACAAACGTCCAGCTTTTGCTGCCACAGCAAAGGTGCCAGCGGGGAAAAGTGATGCTGGTCCTCACTGCCTCCTGGAACCCTTTCAAATGCCCCACACAATTTGGCCCTCTCTGCTTTCCTGTGCACTCTATCCTCAAAAGCACCTTTTTTCACTCTACGCAGCCACCGGAGCAAAAAAGACAAACGTCCAGCTTTTGCTGCCACAGCAAAGGTGCCAGCGGGGAAAAGTGATGCTGGTCCTCACTGCCTCCTGGAATCCCTTCAAATGCCCCACACAATTTGGCCCTCTCTGCTTTCCTGCGCACTCTATCCTCAAAAGCACCTTTTTTCACTCTCGGCGGCGTTTGGAGCAAAAAAGACAAACGTCCAGCTTTTGCTGCCACAGCAAAGGTGCCAGCGGGGAAAAGTGATGCTGGTCCTCAATGCCTCCTGGACCCCATCGAATGCCCCAGACAATTTGGCCTTCTCTGCCCTCCTGCGCATTCTATCCTCAAAAGCACCTTTTTTCACTCTCGGCGGCGTTTGGAGCAAAAAAGAAAAACGTCCAGCTTTTGCTGCCACAGCAAAGGTGCCAGCGGGTAAAAGTGATGCTGGTCCTCAATGCCTCCTGGAAGCCCATCGAATGCCCCACACAATTTGGCCCTCTCTGCCCTCCTGCGCACTCTATCCTCAAAAGCACCTTTTTTCACTCTCGGCAGCCTCCGGAGCAAAAAAGACAAACGTCCAGCTTTTGCTGCCACAGCAAAGGTGCCAGCGGGGAAAAGTGATGCTGGTCCTCACTGCCTCCTGGAACCCCTTCAAATGCCCCAGATAATTTGGCCCTCTCTGCTTTCCTGCGCACTCTATCCTCAAAAGCACCTTTTTTCACTCTCGGCAGCCTCCGGAGCAAAAAAGACAAACGTCCAGCTTTTGCTGCCACAGCAAAGGTGCCAGCGGGGAAAAGTCATGCTGGTCCTCACTGCCTCCTGGAACCCCTTCAAATGCCCCACACAATTTGGCCCTCTCTGCTTTCCTGCGCACTCTATCCTCAAAAGCACCTTTTTCACTCTCGGCAGCCTCCGCAGCAAAAAAGACAAACGTCCAGCTTTTGCTGCCACAGCAAAGGTGCCAGCGGGGAAAAGTGATGCTGGTCCTCACTGCCTCCTGGAACCCTTTCAAATGCCCCACACAATTTGGCCCTCTCTGCTTTCCTGCGCACTCTATCCTCAAAAGCACCTTTTTTCACTCTCGGGAGCCTCCGGAGCAAAAAAGACAAACCTCTAGGTTTTGCTGCCACAGCAAAGGTGCCAGCGGGGAAAAGTGGTGCTGGTCCTCACTGCCTCCTGGAACCCCTTCAAATGCCCCACACAATTTGGCCCTCTCTGCTTTCCTGCGCACTCTATCCTCAAAAGCACCTTTTTTCACTCTACGCAGCCTCCGGAGCAAAAAAGACAAACGTCCAGCTTTTGCTGCCACAGCAAAGGTGCCAGCGGGGAAAAGTGATGCTGGTCCTCACTGCCTCCTGGAACCCCTTCAAATGCCCCACACAATTTGGCCCTCTCTGCTTTCCTGCGCACTCTATCCTCAAAAGCACCTTTTTTCACTCTCGGCGGCGTTTGGAGCAAAAAAGACAAACGTCCAGCTTTTGCTGCCACAGCAAAGGTGCCACCGGGGAAAAGTGATGCTGGTCCTAACTGCCTCCTGGAACCCCTTCAAATGCCCCAGACAATTTGGCCCTCTCTGCTTTCCTGCGCACTCTATCCTCAAAAGCACCTTTTCTCAATCTCGGCAGCCTCCGCAGCAAAAAAGACAAACGTCCAGCTTTTGCTGCCGCAGCAAAGGTGCCAGCGGGGAAAAGTCATGCTCGTCCTCACTGCCTCCTGGAACCCCTTCAAATGCCCCAGACAATTTGGCCCTCTCTGCTTTCCTGCGCACTCTATCCTCAAAAGCACCTTTTTTCACTCTCGTAGGCGTTTGGAGCAAAAAAGAAAATCGTCCAGCTTTTGCTGCCACAGCAAAGGTGCCAGCGGGGAAAAGTGATGCTGGTCCTCAATGCCTCCTGGAATCCCATCGAATGCCCCAGACAATTTGGCCCTCTCTGCTTTCCTGCGCACTCTATCCTCAAAAGCACCTTTTTTCACTCTCGGCAGACTCCGCAGCAAAAAAGACAAACGTCCAGCTTTTGCTGCCACAGCAAAGGTGCCAGCGGGGAAAAGTGATGCTGGTCCTCACTGCCTCCTGGAACCCCTTCAAATGCCCCACACAATTTGGCCCTCTCTGCTTTCCTGCGCACTCTATACTCTAAAGCATCATTTTTTCACTCTCGGCGGCGTTTGGAGCAAAAAAGACAAACGTCCAGCTTTTGCTGCCACAGCAAAGGTGCCAGCGGGGAAAAGTGATGCTGGTCCTCACTGCCTCCTGGAACCCCTTCAAATGTCCCACACAATTTGGCCCTCTCTGCTTTCCTGCGCACTCTATCCTCAAAAGCACCTTTTTTCACTCTCGGCAGACTCCGCAGCAAAAAAGACAAATGTCCAGCTTTTGCTGCCACAGCAAAGGTTCCAGCAAGGAAAAGTGATGCTGGTCCTCACTGCCTCCTGGAACCCCTTCAAATGCCCCACACAATTTGGCCCTCTCTGCTTTCCTGCGCACTCTATCCTCAAAAGCACCTTTTTTCACTCTCGGCAGAATCCGCAGCAAAAAAGACAAACGTCCAGCTTTTGCTGCCACAGCAAAGGTGCCAGAGGGGAAAAGTGATGCTCGTCCTCACTGCCTCCTGGAACCCCTTCAAATGCCCCAGACAATTTGGTCCTCTCTGCTTTCCTGCGCACTCTATCCTCAAAAGCACCTTTTTTCACTCTCGGCGGCGTTTGGAGCAAAACCGAACAACGTCCAGCTTTTGCTGCCACAGCAAAGGTGCCAGCGGGGAAAAGTGATGCTGGTCCTCACTGCCTCCTGGAACCCCTTCAAATGCCCCACACAATTTGGCCCTCTCTGCTTTCCTGCGCACTCTATCCTCAAAAGCACCTTTTTCACTCTCGGCAACCTCCGGAGCAAAAAAGACAAACCTCCAGCTTTTGCTGCCACAGCAAAGGTGCCAGCGGGGAAAAGTGATGCTGGGCCTCAATGCCTCCTGGAACCCCATCGAATGCCCCAGACAATTTGGCCTTCTCTGCCCTCCTGCGCATTCTATCCTCAAAAGCACCTTTTTTCACTCTCGGCGGCGTTTGGAGCAAAAAAGAAAAACGTCCAGCTTTTGCTGCCACAGCAAAGGTGCCAGCGGGGAAAAGTGATGCTGGTCCTCAATGCCTCCTGGAACCCCATCGAATGCCCCACACAATTTGGCCCTCTCTGCCCTCCTGCGCACTCTATCCTCAAAAGCACCTTTTTTCACTCTCGGCAGCCTCCGGAGCAAAAAAGACAAACCTCCAGCTTTTGCTGCCACAGCAAAGGTGCCAGCGGGGAAAAGTGATGCTGGTCCTCACTGCCTCCTGGAACCCCTTCAAATGCCCCAGATAATTTGGCCCTCTCTGCTTTCCTGCGCACTCTATCCTCAAAAGCACCTTTTTTCACTCTCGGCGGCGTTTGGAGCAAAAAAGACAAACGTCCAGCTTTTGCTGCCACAGCAAAGGTGCCAGCGGGGAAAAGTGATGCTGGTCCTCACTGCCTCCTGGAACCCCTTCAAATGCCCCACACAATTTGGCCCTCTCTCCTTTCCTGCGCACTCTATCCTCAAAAGCACCTTTTTCACTCTTGGCAGCCTCCGGAGCAAAAAGACAAACGTCCAGCTTTTGCTGCCACAGCAAAGGTGCCAGCGGGGAAAAGTGATGCTGGTCCTCAATGCCTCCTGGAACCCTTTCAAGTGCCCCACACAATTTGGCCCTCTCTGCTTTCCTGTGGACTCTATCCTCAAAAGCACCTTTTTTCACTCTCGTCGGCGTTTGGAGCAAAAAAGAAAATCGTCCAGCTTTTGCTGCCACAGCAAAGGTGCCAGCGGGGAAAAGTGATGCTGGTCCTCACTGCCTCCTGGAACCCCTTCAAATGCCCCACACAATTTGGCCCTCTCTGCTTTCCTGCGCACTCTATCCTCAAAAGCAACTTTTTTCACTCTCGGCAGACTCCGCAGCAAAAAAGACAAACGTCCAGCTTTTGCTGCCACAGCAAAAGTGCCAGAGGGGAAAAGTGATGCTCGTCCTCACTGCCTCCTGGAACCCCTTGAAATGCCCCAGACAATTTGGCCCTCTCTGCCCTCCTGCGCACTCTATCCTGAAAAGCACCTTTTTTCACTCTCGGCGGCGTTTGGAGCAAAAAAGAAAAATGTTCAGCTTTTGCTGCCACAGCAAAGGTGCCAGCGGGGAAAAGGGATGCTGGTCCTCACTGCCTCCTGGAACCCCTTCAAATGCCCCACACAATTTGGCCCTCTCTGCTTTCCTGCGCACTCTAGCCTCAAAAGCACCTCTTTTCACTCTCGGCAGCCTCCGCAGCAAAAAAGACAAACGTCCAGCTTTTGCTGCCACAGCAAAGGTGCCAGAGGGGAAAAGTGATGCTCGTCCTCACTGCCTCCTGGAACCCCTTCAAATGCCCCAGACAATTTGGCCCTCTCTGCTTTCCTGCGCACTCTATCCTCAAAAGCACCTTTTTTCACTCTACGCAGCCTCCGGAGCAAAAAAGACAAACGTCCAGATTTTGCTGCCACAGCAAAGGTGCCAGCGGGGAAAAGTGATGCTGGTCCTCAATGCCTCCTGGACCCCATCGAATGCCCCAGACAATTTGGCCTTCTCTGCCCTCCTGCGCATTCTATCCTCAAAAGCACCTTTTTTCACTCTCGGCGGCGTTTGGAGCAAAAAAGAAAAACGTCCAGCTTTTGCTGCCACAGCAAAGGTGCCAGCGGGTAAAAGTGATGCTGGTCCTCAATGCCTCCTGGAACCCCTTCAAATGCCCCAGATAATTTGGCCCTCTCTGCTTTCCTGCGCACTCTATCCTCAAAAGCACCTTTTTTCACTCTCGGCAGCCTCCGGAGCAAAAAAGACAAACGTCCAGCTTTTGCTGCCACAGCAAAGGTGCCAGCGGGGAAAAGTCATGCTGGTCCTCACTGCCTCCTGGAACCCCTTCAAATGCCCCACACAATTTGGCCCTCTCTGCTTTCCTGCGCACTCTATCCTCAAAAGCACCTTTTTCACTCTCGGCAGCCTCCGCAGCAAAAAAGACAAACGTCCAGCTTTTGCTGCCACAGCAAAGGTGCCAGCGGGGAAAAGTGATGCTGGTCCTCACTGCCTCCTGGAACCCTTTCAAATGCCCCACACAATTTGGCCCTCTCTGCTTTCCTGCGCACTCTATCCTCAAAAGCACCTTTTTTCACTCTCGGGAGCCTCCGGAGCAAAAAAGACAAACCTCTAGGTTTTGCTGCCACAGCAAAGGTGCCAGCGGGGAAAAGTGATGCTGGTCCTCACTGCCTCCTGGAACCCCTTCAAATGCCCCACACAATTTGGCCCTCTCTGCTTTCCTGCGCACTCTATCCTCAAAAGCACCTTTTTTCACTCTACGCAGCCTCCAGAGCAAAAAAGACAAACGTCCAGCTTTTGCTGCCACAGCAAAGGTGCCAGCGGGGAAAAGTGATGCTGGTCCTCACTGCCTCCTGGAACCCCTTCAAATGCCCCACACAATTTGGCCCTCTCTGCTTTCCTGCGCACTCTATCCTCAAAAGCACCTTTTTTCACTCTCGGCGGCGTTTGGAGCAAAAAAGACAAACGTCCAGCTTTTGCTGCCACAGCAAAGGTGCCAGCGGGGAAAAGTGATGCTGGTCCTAACTGCCTCCTGGAACCCCTTCAAATGCCCCAGACAATTTGGCCCTCTCTGCTTTCCTGCGCACTCTATCCTCAAAAGCACCTTTTCTCAATCTCGGCAGCCTCCGCAGCAAAAAAGACAAACGTCCAGCTTTTGCTGCCGCAGCAAAGGTGCCAGCGGGGAAAAGTCATGCTCGTCCTCACTGCCTCCTGGAACCCCTTCAAATGCCCCAGACAATTTGGCCCTCTCTGCTTTCCTGCGCACTCTATCCTCAAAAGCACCTTTTTTCACTCTCGTAGGCGTTTGGAGCAAAAAAGAAAATCGTCCAGCTTTTGCTGCCACAGCAAAGGTGCCAGCGGGGAAAAGTGATGCTGGTCCTCAATGCCTCCTGGAATCCCATCGAATGCCCCAGACAATTTGGCCCTCTCTGCTTTCCTGCGCACTCTATCCTCAAAAGCACCTTTTTTCACTCTCGGCAGACTCCGCAGCAAAAAAGACAAACGTCCAGCTTTTGCTGCCACAGCAAAGGTGCCAGCGGGGAAAAGTGATGCTGGTCCTCACTGCCTCCTGGAACCCCTTCAAATGCCCCACACAATTTGGCCCTCTCTGCTTTCCTGCGCACTCTATACTCTAAAGCATCATTTTTTCACTCTCGGCGGCGTTTGGAGCAAAAAAGACAAACGTCCAGCTTTTGCTGCCACAGCAAAGGTGCCAGCGGGGAAAAGTGATGCTGGTCCTCACTGCCTCCTGGAACCCCTTCAAATGTCCCACACAATTTGGCCCTCTCTGCTTTCCTGCGCACTCTATCCTCAAAAGCACCTTTTTTCACTCTCGGCAGACTCCGCAGCAAAAAAGACAAATGTCCAGCTTTTGCTGCCACAGCAAAGGTTCCAGCAAGGAAAAGTGATGCTGGTCCTCACTGCCTCCTGGAACCCCTTCAAATGCCCCACACAATTTGGCCCTCTCTGCTTTCCTGCGCACTCTATCCTCAAAAGCACCTTTTTTCACTCTCGGCAGAATCCGCAGCAAAAAAGACAAACGTCCAGCTTTTGCTGCCACAGCAAAGGTGCCAGAGGGGAAAAGTGATGCTCGTCCTCACTGCCTCCTGGAACCCCTTCAAATGCCCCAGACAATTTGGTCCTCTCTGCTTTCCTGCGCACTCTATCCTCAAAAGCACCTTTTTTCACTCTCGGCGGCGTTTGGAGCAAAACCGAACAACGTCCAGCTTTTGCTGCCACAGCAAAGGTGCCAGCGGGGAAAAGTGATGCTGGTCCTCACTGCCTCCTGGAACCCCTTCAAATGCCCCACACAATTTGGCCCTCTCTGCTTTCCTGCACACTCTATCCTCAAAAGCACCTTTTTCACTCTCGGCAACCTCCGGAGCAAAAAAGACAAACGTCCAGCTTTTGCTGCCACAGCAAAGGTGCCAGCGGGGAAAAGTGATGCTGGTCCTCAATGCCTCCTGGAACCCCATCGAATGCCCCAGACAATTTGGCCTTCTCTGCCCTCCTGCGCATTCTATCCTCAAAAGCACCTTTTTTCACTCTCGGCGGCGTTTGGAGCAAAAAAGAAAAACGTCCAGCTTTTGCTGCCACAGCAAAGGTGCCAGCGGGGAAAAGTGATGCTGGTCCTCAATGCCTCCTGGAACCCCATCGAATGCCCCACACAATTTGGCCCTCTCTGCCCTCCTGCGCACTCTATCCTCAAAAGCACCTTTTTTCACTCTCGGCAGCCTCCGCAGCAAAAAAGACAAACCTCCAGCTTTTGCTGCCACAGCAAAGGTGCCAGCGGGGAAAAGTGATGCTGGTCCTCACTGCCTCCTGGAACCCCTTCAAATGCCCCAGATAATTTGGCCCTCTCTGCTTTCCTGCGCACTCTATCCTCAAAAGCACCTTTTTTCACTCTCGGCGGCGTTTGGAGCAAAAAAGAAAAACGTCCAGCTTTTGCTGCCACAGCAAAGGTGCCAGCGGGGAAAAGTGATGCTGGTCCTCACTGCCTCCTGGAACCCCTTCAAATGCCCCACACAATTTGGCCCTCTCTTCTTTCCTGCGCACTCTATCCTCAAAAGCACCTTTTTCACTCTTGGCAGCCTCCGGAGCAAAAAGACAAACGTCCAGCTTTTGCTGCCACAGCAAAGGTGCCAGCGGGGAAAAGTGATGCTGGTCCTCAATGCCTCCTGGAACCCTTTCAAATGCCCCACACAATTTGGCCCTCTCTGCTTTCCTGTGGACTCTATCCTCAAAAGCACCTTTTTTCACTCTCGTCGGCGTTTGGAGCAAAAAAGAAAATCGTCCAGCTTTTGCTGCCACAGCAAAGGTGCCAGCGGGGAAAAGTGATGCTGGTCCTCACTGCCTCCTGGAACCCCTTCAAATGCCCCACACAATTTGGCCCTCTCTGCTTTCCTGCGCACTCTATCCTCAAAAGCAACTTTTTTCACTCTCGGCAGACTCCGCAGCAAAAAAGACAAACGTCCAGCTTTTGCTGCCACAGCAAAGTGCCAGAGGGGAAAAGTGATGCTCGTCCTCACTGCCTCCTGGAACCCCTTGAAATGCCCCAGACAATTTGGCCCTCTCTGCCCTCCTGCGCACTCTATCCTGAAAAGCACCTTTTTTCACTCTCGGCGGCGTTTGGAGCAAAAAAGACAAATGTTCAGCTTTTGCTGCCACAGCAAAGGTGCCAGCGGGGAAAAGGGATGCTGGTCCTCACTGCCTCCTGGAACCCCTTCAAATGCCCCACACAATTTGGCCCTCTCTGCTTTCCTGCGCACTCTAGCCTCAAAAGCACCTCTTTTCACTCTCGGCAGCCTCCGCAGCAAAAAAGACAAACGTCCAGCTTTTGCTGCCACAGCAAAGGTGCCAGAGGGGAAAAGTGATGCTCGTCCTCACTGCCTCCTGGAACCCCTTCAAATGCCCCACACAATTTGGCCCTCTCTGCTTTCCTGCGCACTCTATCCTCAAAAGCACCTTTTTTCACTCTACGCAGCCTCCGGAGCAAAAAAGACAAACGTCCAGATTTTGCTGCCACAGCAAAGGTGCCAGCGGGGAAAAGTTATGCTGGTCCTCAATGCCTCCTGGAACCCCATCGAATGCCCCAGACAATTTGGCCCTCTCTGCCCTCCTCCGCACTCTATCCTCAAAAGCACCTTTTTTCACTCTCGGCGGCGTTTGGAGCAGAAAAGACAAACGTCCAGCTTTTGCTGCCACAGCAAAGGTGCCAGCGGGGAAAAGTGATGCTGGTCCTCACTGCCTCCTGGAACCCCTTCAAATGCCCCACACAATTTGGCCCTCTCTGCTTTCCTGCGCACTCTATCCTCAAAAGCACCTTTTTCACTCTCGGCAGCCTCCGCAGCAAAAAAGACAAACGTCCAGCTTTTGCTGCCACAGCAAAGGTGCCAGCGGGGAAAAGTGATGCTGGTCCTCACTGCCTCCTGGAACCCTTTCAAATGCCCCACACAATTTGGCCCTCTCTGCTTTCCTGCGCACTCTATCCTCAAAAGCACCTTTTTTCACTCTCGGCAGCCTCCGGAGCAAAAAAGACAAACCTCTAGGTTTTGCTGCCACAGCAAAGGTGCCAGCGGGGAAAAGTGATGCTGGTCCTCACTGCCTCCTGGAACCCCTTCAAATGCCCCACACAATTTGGCCCTCTCTGCTTTCCTGCGCACTCTTCCTCAAAAGCACCTTATTTCACTCTACGCAGCCTCCGGAGCAAAAAAGACAAACGTCCAGCTTTTGCTGCCAGAGCAAAGGTGCCAGCGGGGAAAAGTGATGCTGGTCCTCACTGCCTCCTGGAACCCCTTCAAATGCCCCACACAATTTGGCCCTCTCTGCTTTCCTGCGCACTCTATCCTCAAAAGCACCTTTTTTCACTCTCGGCGGCGTTTGGAGCAAAAAAGACAAACGTCCAGCTTTTGCTGCCACAGCAAAGGTGCCAGCGGGGAAAAGTGATGCTGGTCCTAACTGCCTCCTGGAACCCCTTCAAATGCCCCACACAATTTGGCCCTCTCTGCTTTCCTGCGCACTCTATCCTCAAAAGCACCTTTTCTCAATCTCGGCAGACTCCGCAGCAAAAAAGACAAACGTCCAGCTTTTGCTGCCACAGCAAAGGTGCCAGCAGGGAAAAGTGATGCTGGTCCTCACTGCCTCCTGGAACCCCTTCAAATGCCCCACACAATTTGGCCCTCTCTGCTTTCCTGCGCACTCTATACTCTAAAGCATCATTTTTTCACTCTCGGCGGCGTTTGGAGCAAAAAAGACAAACGTCCAGCTTTTGCTGCCACAGCAAAGGTGCCAGCGGGGAAAAGTGATGCTGGTCCTCACTGCCTCCTGGAACCCCTTCAAATGCCCCACACAATTTGGCCCTCTCTGCTTTCCTGCGCACTCTATCCTCAAAAGCACCTTTTTTCACTCTCGGCAGACTCCGCAGCAAAAAAGACAAATGTCCAGCTTTTGCTGCCACAGCAAAGGTGCCAGCAAGGAAAAGTGATGCTGGTCCTCACTGCCTCCTGGAACCCCTTCAAATGCCCCACACAATTTGGCCCTCTCTGCTTTCCTGCGCACTCTATCCTCAAAAGCACCTTTTTTCACTCTCGGCAGAATCCGCAGCAAAAAAGACAAACGTCCAGCTTTTGCTGCCACAGCAAAGGTGCCAGAGGGGAAAAGTGATGCTCGTCCTCACTGCCTCCTGGAACCCCTTCAAATGCCCCAGACAATTTGGTCCTCTCTGCTTTCCTGCGCACTCTATCCTCAAAAGCACCTTTTTTCACTCTCGGCGGCGTTTGGAGCAAAACCGAACAACGTCCAGCTTTTGCTGCCACAGCAAATGTGCCAGCGGGGAAAAGTGATGCTGGGCCTCAATGCCTCCTGGAACCCCTTCAAATGCCCCACACAATTTGGCCCTCTCTGCTTTCCTGCGCACTCTATCCTCAAAAGCACCTTTTTCACTCTCGGCAACCTCCGGAGCAAAAAAGACAAACGTCCAGCTTTTGCTGCCACAGCAAAGGTGCCAGCGGGGAAAAGTGATGCTGGTCCTCACTGCCTCCTGGAACCCTTTCAAATGCCCCACACAATTTGGCACTCTCTGCTTTCCTGCGCACTCTATCCTCAAAAGCACCTTTTTTCACTCTCGGCAGCCTCCGCAGCAAAAAAGACAAACCTCTAGGTTTTGCTGCCACAGCAAATATGCCAGCAAGGAAAAGTGATGCTCGTCCTCACTGCCTCCTGGAACCCCTTCAAATGCCCCACACAATTTGGCCCTCTCTGTTTTCCTGCGCACTCTATCCTCAAAAGCACCTTTTTTCACTCTCGGCAGCCTCCGCAGCAAAAGAGACAAACGTCCAGCTTTTGCTGCCACAGCAAAGGTGCCAGCGGGGAAAAGTGATGCTGGTCATCACTGCCTCCTGGAACCCCTTCAAATGCCCCAGATAATTTGGCCCTCTCTGCTTTCCTGCGCACTCTATCCTCAAAAGCACCTTTTTTCTCTCTCGGCGGCGTTTGGAGCAAAAAAGAAAAACGTCCAGCTTTTGCTGCCACAGCAAAGGTGCCAGCGGGGAAAAGTGATGCTGGTCCTCACTGCCTCCTGGAACCCCTTCAAATGCCCCACACAATTTGGCCCTCTCTTCTTTCCTGCGCACTCTATCCTCAAAAGCACCTTTTTCACTCTTGGCAGCCTCCGGAGCAAAAAGACAAACGTCCAGCTTTTGCTGCCACAGCAAAGGTGCCAGCGGGGAAAAGTGATGCTGGGCCTCAATGCCTCCTGGAACCCTTTCAAATGCCCCACACAATTTGGCCCTCTCTGCTTTCCTGTGGACTCTATCCTCAAAAGCACCTTTTTTCACTCTCGTCGGCGTTTGGAGCAAAAAAGAAAATCGTCCAGCTTTTGCTGCCACAGCAAAGGTGCCAGCGGGGAAAAGTGATGCTGGTCCTCACTGCCTCCTGGAACCCCTTCAAATGCCCCACACAATTTGGCCCTCTCTGCTTTCCTGCGCACTCTATCCTCAAAAGCAATTTTTTCACTCTCGGCAGACTCCGCAGCAAAAAAGACAAACGTCCAGCTTTTGCTGCCACAGCAAAAGTGCCAGAGGGGAAAAGTGATGCTCGTCCTCACTGCCTCCTGGAACCCCTTGAAATGCCCCAGACAATTTGGCCCTCTCTGCCCTCCTGCGCTCTCTATCCTGAAAAGCACCTTTTTTCACTCTCGGCGGCGTTTGGAGCAAAAAAGACAAATGTTCAGCTTTTGCTGCCACAGCAAAGGTGCCAGCGGGGAAAAGGGATGCTGGTCCTCACTGCCTCCTGGAACCCCATCGAATGCCCCACACAATTTGGCCCTCTCTGCCCTCCTGCGCACTCTATCCTCAAAAGCACCTTTTTTCACTCTCGGCAGCCTCCGGAGCAAAAAAGACAAACATCCAGCTTTTGCTGCCACAGCAAAGGTGCCAGCGGGGAAAAGTGATGCTGGTCCTCACTGCCTCCTGGAACCCCTTCAAATGCCACAGACAATTTGGCCCTCTCTGCTTTCCTGCGCACTCTATCCTCAAAAGCACCTTTTTTCACTCTCGGCAGCCTCCGCAGCAAAAAAGACAAACGTCCAGCTTTTGCTGCCACAGCAAAGGTGCCAGCGGGGAAAAGTGATGCTGGTCTTCACTGCCTCCTGGAACCCCTTCAAATGCCCCACACAATTTGGCCCTCTCTGCTTTCCTGCGCACTCTATCCTCAAAAGCACCTTTTTCACTCTCGGCAGCCTCCGCAGCAAAAAAGACATACGTCCAGCTTTTGCTGCCACAGCAAAGGTGCCAGCGGGGAAAAGTGATGCTGGTCCTCACTGCCTCCTGGAACCCTTTCAAATGCCCCACACAATTTGGCCCTCTCTGCTTTCCTGCGCACTCTATCCTCAAAAGCACCTTTTTCCACTCTCGGGAGCCTCCGGAGCAAAAAAGACAAACCTCTAGGTTTTGCTGCCACAGCAAAGGTTCCAGCAAGGAAAAGTGATGCTGGTCCTCACTGCCTCCTGGAACCCCTTCAAATGCCCCACACAATTTGGCCCTCTCTGCTTTCCTGCGCACTCTATCCTCAAAAGCACCTTTTTTCACTCTCGGCAGAATCCGCAGCAAAAAAGACAAACGTCCAGCTTTTGCTGCCACAGCAAAGGTGCCAGAGGGGAAAAGTGATGCTCGTCCTCACTGCCTCCTGGAACCCCTTCAAATGCCCCAGACAATTTGGTCCTCTCTGCTTTCCTGCGCACTCTATCCTCAAAAGCACCTTTTTTCACTCTCGGCGGCGTTTGGAGCAAAACCGAACAACGTCCAGCTTTTGCTGCCACAGCAAAGGTGCCAGCGGGGAAAAGTGATGCTGGTCCTCACTGCCTCCTGGAACCCCTTCAAATGCCCCACACAATTTGGCCCTCTCTGCTTTCCTGCGCACTCTATCCTCAAAAGCACCTTTTTCACTCTCGGCAACCTCCGGAGCAAAAAAGACAAACGTCCAGCTTTTGCTGCCACAGCAAAGGTGCCAGCGGGGAAAAGTGATGCTGGTCCTCAATGCCTCCTGGAACCCCATCGAATGCCCCAGACAATTTGGCCCTCTCTGCCCTCCTCCGCACTCTATCCTCAAAAGCACCTTTTTTCAATCTACGCAGCCACCGGAGCAAAAAAGACAAACGTCCAGCTTTTGCTGCCACAGCAAAGGTGCCAGCGGGGAAAAGTGATGCTGGTCCTCACTGCCTCCTGGAACCCCTTCAAATGCCCCAGACAATTTGGCCCTCTCTGCTTTCCTGCGCACTCTATCGTCAAAAGCACCTTTTTTCACTCTCGGCGGCGTTTGGAGCAAAAAAGACAAACGTCCAGCTTTTGCTGCCACAGCAAAGGTGCCAGCGGGGAAAAGTGATGCTGGTCCTCACTGCCTCCTGGAACCCCTTCAAATGCCCCACACAATTTGGCCCTCTCTTCTTTCCTGCGCACTCTATCCTCAAAAGCACCTTTTTTCACTCTCGGCGGCGTATGGAGCAGAAAAGAAAAACGTCCAGCTTTTGCTGCCACAGCAAAGGTGCCAGCGGGGAAAAGTGATGCTGGTCCTCACTGCCTCCTGGAACCCCTTCAAATGCACCAGACAATTTGGCCCTCTCTGCTTTCCTGCGCACTCTATCCTCAAAAGCACCTTTTTTCACTCTCGGCAGCCTCCGCAGCAAAAAAGACAAACGTCCAGCTTTTGCTGCCACAGCAAAGGTGCCAGAGGGGAAAAGTGATGCTGGTCCTCAATGCCTCCTGGAACCCCATCGAATGCCCCACACAATTTGGCCCTCTCTGCCCTCCTGCGCACTCTATCCTCAAAAGCACCTTTTTTCACTCTCGGCAGCCTCCGGAGCAAAAAAGACAAACGTCCAGCTTTTGCTGCCACAGCAAAGGTGCCAGCAGGGAAAAGTGATGCTGGTCCTCACTGCCTCCTGGAACCCCTTCAAATGCCACAGACAATTTGGCCCTCTCTGCTTTCCTGCGCACTCTATCCTCAAAAGCACCTTTTTTCACTCTCGGCAGCCTCCGCAGCAAAAAAGACAAACGTCCAGCTTTTGCTGCCACAGCAAAGGTGCCAGCGGGGAAAAGTGATGCTGGTCCTCACTGCCTCCTGGAACCCCTTCAAATGCCCCAGATAATTTGGCCCTCTCTGCTTTCCTGCGCACTCTATCCTCAAAAGCACCTTTTTTCACTCTCGGCAGCCTCCGGAGCAAAAAAGACAAACGTCCAGCTTTTGCTGCCACAGCAAAGGTGCCAGCGGGGAAAAGTGATGCTGGTCCTCACTGCCTCCTGGAACCCTTTCAAATGCCCCACACAATTTGGCCCTCTCTGCTTTCCTGCGCACTCTATCCTCAAAAGCACCTTTTTCCACTCTCGGGAGCCTCCGGAGCAAAAAAGACAAACCTCTAGGTTTTGCTGCCACAGCAAAGGTGCCAGCGGGGAAAGGTGATGCTGGTCCTCACTGCCTCCTGGAACCCCTTCAAATGCCCCAGACAATTTGGCCCTCTCTGCTTTCCTGCGCACTCTATCCTCAAAAGCACCTTTTTTCACTCTCGGCAGACTCCGCAGCAAAAAAGACAAATGTCCAGCTTTTGCTGCCACAGCAAAGTTTCCAGCAAGGAAAAGTGATGCTGGTCCTCACTGCCTCCTGGAACCCCTTCAAATGCCCCACACAATTTGGCCCTCTCTGCTTTCCTGCGCACTCTATCCTCAAAAGCACCTTTTTTCACTCTCGGCAGAATCCGCAGCAAAAAAGACAAACGTCCAGCTTTTGCTGCCACAGCAAAGGTGCCAGAGGGGAAAAGTGATGCTCGTCCTCACTGCCTCCTGGAACCCCTTCAAATGCCCCAGACAATTTGGTCCTCTCTGCTTTCCTGCGCACTCTATCCTCAAAAGCACCTTTTTTCACTCTCGGCGGCGTTTGGAGCAAAACCGAACAACGTCCAGCTTTTGCTGCCACAGCAAAGGTGCCAGCGGGGAAAAGTGATGCTGGTCCTCACTGCCTCCTAGAACCCCTTCAAATGCCCCACACAATTTGGCCCTCTCTGCTTTCCTGCGCACTCTATCCTCAAAAGCACCTTTTTCACTCTCGGCAACCTCCGGAGCAAAAAAGACAAACGTCCAGCTTTTGCTGCCACAGCAAAGGTGCCAGCGGGGAAAAGTGATGCTGGTCCTCAATGCCTCCTGGAACCCCATCGAATGCCCCAGACAATTTGGCCTTCTCTGCCCTCCTGCGCATTCTATCCTCAAAAGCACCTTTTTTCACTCTCGGCGGCGTTTGGAGCAAAAAAGAAAAACGTCCAGCTTTTGCTGCCACAGCAAAGGTGCCAGCGGGGAAAAGTGTTGCTGGTCCTCAATGCCTCCTGGAACCCCATCGAATGCCCCACACAATTTGGCCCTCTCTGCCCTCCTGCGCACTCTATCCTCAAAAGCACCTTTTTCACTCTTGGCAGCCTCCGGAGCAAAAAGACAAACGTCCAGCTTTTGCTGCCACAGCAAAGGTGCCAGCGGGGAAAAGTGATGCTGGTCCTCAATGCCTCCTGGAACCCTTTCAAATGCCCCACACAATTTGGCCCTCTCTGCTTTCCTGTGGACTCTATCCTCAAAAGCACCTTTTTTCACTCTCGTCGGCGTTTGGAGCAAAAAAGAAAATCGTCCAGCTTTTGCTGCCACAGCAAAGGTGCCAGCGGGGAAAAGTGATGCTGGTCCTCACTGCCTCCTGGAACCCCTTCAAATGCTCCACACAATTTGGCCCTCTCTGCTTTCCTGCGCACTCTATCCTCAAAAGCAACTTTTTTCACTCTCGGCAGACTCCGCAGCAAAAAAGACAAACGTCCAGCTTTTGCTGCCACAGCAAAGGTGCCAGCGGGGAAAAGTGATGCTCGTCCTCACTGCCTCCTGGAACCCCTTGAAATGCCCCAGACAATTTGGCCCTCTCTGCCCTCCTGCGCACTCTATCCTGAAAAGCACCTTTTTTCACTCTCGGCGGCGTTTGGAGCAAAAAAGACAAATGTTCAGCTTTTGCTGCCACAGCAAAGGTGCCAGCGGGGAAAAGGGATGCTGGTCCTCACTGCCTCCTGGAACCCTTTCAAATGCCCCACACAATTTGGCCCTCTCTGCTTTCCTGCGCACTCTAGCCTCAAAAGCACCTCTTTTCACTCTCGGCAGCCTCCGCAGCAAAAAAGAAAAACGTCCAGCTTTTGCTGCCACAGCAAAAGTGCCAGAGGGGAAAAGTGATGCTCGTCCTCACTGCCTCCTGGAACCCCTTCAAATGCCCCACACAATTTGGCCCTCTCTGCTTTCCTGCGCACTCTATCCTCAAAAGCACCTTTTTTCACTCTACGCAGCCTCCGGAGCAAAAAAGACAAACGTCCAGATTTTGCTGCCACAGCAAAGGTGCCAGCGGGGAAAAGTTATGCTGGTCCTCAATGCCTCCTGGAACCCCATCGAATGCCCCAGACAATTTGGCCCTCTCTGCCCTCCTCCGCACTCTATACTCAAAAGCACCTTTTTTCAATCTACGCAGCCACCGGAGCAAAAAAGACAAACGTCCAGCTTTTGCTGCCACAGCAAAGGTGCCAGCGGGGAAAAGTGATGCTGGTCCTCACTGCCTCCTGGAACCCGTTCAAATGCCCCACACAATTTGGCCCTCTCTGCTTTCCTGCGCACTCTATCGTCAAAAGCACCTTTTTTCACTCTCGGCGGCGTTTGGAGCAAAAAAGACAAACGTCCAGCTTTTGCTGCCACAGCAAAGGTGCCAGCGGGGAAAAGTGATGCTGGTCCTCACTGCCTCCTGGAACCCCTTCAAATGCCCCACACAATTTGGCCCTCTCTGCTTTCCTGCGCACTCTATCCTCAAAAGCACCTTTTTCACTCTCGGCAGCCTCCGCAGCAAAAAAGACAAACGTCCAGCTTTTGCTGCCACAGCAAAGGTGCCAGCGGGGAAAAGTGATGCTGGTCCTCACTGCCTCCTGGAACCCTTTCAAATGCCCCACACAATTTGGCCCTCTCTGCTTTCCTGCGCACTCTATCCTCAAAAGCACCTTTTTTCACTCTCGGGAGCCTCCGGAGCAAAAAAGACAAACCTCTAGGTTTTGCTGCCACAGCAAAGGTGCCAGCGGGGAAAAGTGATGCTGGTCCTCACTGCCTCCTGGAACCCCTTCAAATGCCCCACACAATTTGGCCCTCTCTGCTTTCCTGCGCACTCTTCCTCAAAAGCACCTTATTTCACTCTACGCAGCCTCCGGAGCAAAAAAGACAAACGTCCAGCTTTTGCTGCCACAGCAAAGGTGCCAGCGGGGAAAAGTGATGCTGGTCCTCACTGCCTCCTGGAACCCCTTCAAATGCCCCACACAATTTGGCCCTCTCTGCTTTCCTGCGCACTCTATACTCTAAAGCATCATTTTTTCACTCTCGGCGGCGTTTGGAGCAAAAAAGACAAACGTCCAGCTTTTGCTGCCACAGCAAAGGTGCCAGCGGGGAAAAGTGATGCTGGTCCTCACTGCCTCCTGGAACCCCTTCAAATGCCCCACACAATTTGGCCCTCTCTGCTTTCCTGCGCACTCTATCCTCAAAAGCACCTTTTTTCACTCTCGGCAGACTCCGCAGCAAAAAAGACAAATGTCCAGCTTTTGCTGCCACAGCAAAGGTGCCAGCAAGGAAAAGTGATGCTGGTCCTCACTGCCTCCTGGAACCCCTTCAAATGCCCCACACAATTTGGCCCTCTCTGCTTTCCTGCGCACTCTATCCTCAAAAGCACCTTTTTTCACTCTCGGCAGAATCCGCAGCAAAAAAGACAAACGTCCAGCTTTTGCTGCCACAGCAAAGGTGCCAGCGGGGAAAAGTGATGCTGGTCCTCACTGCCTCCTGGAACCCTTTCAAATGTCCCACACAATTTGGCACTCTCTGCTTTCCTGCGCACTCTATCCTCAAAAGCACCTTTTTTCACTCTCGTCAGCCTCCGCAGCAAAAAAGACAAACCTCTAGGTTTTGCTGCCACAGCAAATATGCCAGCAAGGAAAAGTGATGCTCGTCCTCACTGCCTCCTGGAACCCCTTCAAATGCCCCACACAATTTGGCCCTCTCTGTTTTCCTGCGCACTCTATCCTCAAAAGCACCTTTTTTCACTCTCGGCAGCCTCCGCAGCAAAAGAGACAAACGTCCAGCTTTTGCTGCCACAGCAAAGGTGCCAGCGGGGAAAAGTGATGCTGGTCATCACTGCCTCCTGGAACCCCTTCAAATGCCCCAGATAATTTGGCCCTCTCTGCTTTCCTGCGCACTCTATCCTCAAAAGCACCTTTTTTCTCTCTCGGCGGCGTTTGGAGCAAAAAAGAAAAACGTCCAGCTTTTGCTGCCACAGCAAAGGTGCCAGCGGGGAAAAGTGATGCTGGTCCTCACTGCCTCCTGGAACCCCTTCAAATGCCCCACACAATTTGGCCCTCTCTTCTTTCCTGCGCACTCTATCCTCAAAAGCACCTTTTTCACTCTTGGCAGCCTCCGGAGCAAAAAGACAAACGTCCAGCTTTTGCTGCCACAGCAAAGGTGCCAGCGGGGAAAAGTGATGCTGGGCCTCAATGCCTCCTGGAACCCTTTCAAATGCCCCACACAATTTGGCCCTCTCTGCTTTCCTGTGGAATCTATCCTCAAAAGCACCTTTTTTCACTCTCGGCGGCGTTTGGAGCAAAAAAGAAAATCGTCCAGCTTTTGCTGCCACAGCAAAGGTGCCAGCGGGGAAAAGTGATGCTGGTCCTCACTGCCTCCTGGAACCCCTTCAAATGCCCCACACAGTTTGGCCCTCTCTGCTTTCCTGCGCACTCTATCCTCAAAAGTAATTTTTTCACTCTCGGCAGACTCCGCAGCAAAAAAGACAAACGTCCAGCTTTTGCTGCCACAGCAAAAGTGCCAGAGGGGAAAAGTGATGCTCGTCCTCACTGCCTCCTGGAACCCCTTGAAATGCCCCAGACAATTTGGCCCTCTCTGCCCTCCTGCGCACTCTATCCTGAAAAGCACCTTTTTTCACTCTCGGCGGCGTTTGGAGCAAAAAAGACAAATGTTCAGCTTTTGCTGCCACAGCAAAGGTGCCAGCGGGGAAAAGGGATGCTGGTCCTCACTGCCTCCTGGAACCCCTTCAAATGCCCCAGACAATTTGGCCCTCTCTGCTTTCCTGCACACTCTAGCCTCAAAAGCACCTCTTTTCACTCTCGGCAGCCTCCGCAGCAAAAAAGACAAACGTCCAGCTTTTGCTGCCACAGCAAAGGTGCCAGCGGGGAAAAGTGATGCTCGTCCTCACTGCCTCCTGGAACCCCTTCAAATGCCCCACACAATTTGGCCCTCTCTGCTTTCCTGCGCACTCTATCCTCAAAAGCACCTTTTTCCACTCTACGCAGCCTCCGGAGCAAAAAAGACAAACGTCCAGATTTTGCTGCCACAGCAAAGGTGCCAGCGGGGAAAAGTTATGCTGGTCCTCAATGCCTCCTGGAACCCCATCGAATGCCCCAGACAATTTGGCCCTCTCTGCCCTCCTCCGCACTCTATCCTCAAAAGCACCTTTTTTCACTCTACGCAGCCACCGGAGCAAAAAAGACAAACGTCCAGCTTTTGCTGCCACAGCAAAGGTGCCAGCGGGGAAAAGTGATGCTGGTCCTCACTGCCTCCTGGAACCCCATCGAATGCCCCAGACAATTTGGCCTTCTCTGCCCTCCTGCGCATTCTATCCTCAAAAGCACCTTTTTTCACTCTCGGCGGCGTTTGGAGCAGAAAAGAAAAACGTCCAGCTTTTGCTGCCACAGCAAAGGTGCCAGCGGGGAAAAGTGATGCTGGTCCTCACTGCCTCCTGGAACCCCTTCAAATGCCCCAGACAATTTGGCCCTCTCTGCTTTCCTGCGCACTCTATCCTCAAAAGCACCTTTTTTCACTCTCGGCAGCCTCCGCAGCAAAAAAGACAAACGTCCAGCTTTTGCTGCCACAGCAAAGGTGCCAGAGGGGAAAAGTGATGCTGGTCCTCAATGCCTCCTGGAACCCCATCGAATGCCCCACACAATTTGGCCCTCTCTGCCCTCCTGCGCACTCTATCCTCAAAAGCACCTTTTTTCACTCTCGGCAGCCTCCGGAGCAAAAAAGACAAACGTCCAGCTTTTGCTGCCACAGCAAAGGTGCCAGCGGGGAAAAGTGATGCTGGTCCTCACTGCCTCCTGGAACCCCTTCAAATGCCACAGACAATTTGGCCCTCTCTGCTTTCCTGCGCACTCTATCCTCAAAAGCACCTTTTTTCACTCTCGGCAGCCTCCGCAGCAAAAAAGACAAACGTCCAGCTTTTGCTGCCACAGCAAAGGTGCCAGCGGGGAAAAGTGATGCTGGTCCTCACTGCCTCCTGGAACCCCTTCAAATGCCCCACACAATTTGGTCCTCTCTGCTTTCCTGCGCACTCTATCCTCAAAAGCACCTTTTTCACTCTCGGCAGCCTCCGCAGCAAAAAAGACATACGTCCAGCTTTTGCTGCCACAGCAAAGGTGCCAGCGGGGAAAAGTGATGCTGGTCCTCACTGCCTCCTGGAACCCTTTCAAATGCCCCACACAATTTGGCCCTCTCTGCTTTCCTGCGCACTCTATCCTCAAAAGCACCTTTTTTCACTCTCGGGAGCCTCCGGAGCAAAAAAGACAAACCTCTAGGTTTTGCTGCCACAGCAAAGGTGCCAGCGGGGAAAGGTGATGCTGGTCCTCACTGCCTCCTGGAACCCCTTCAAATGCCCCAGACAATTTGGCCCTCTCTGCTTTCCTGCGCACTCTATCCTCAAAAGCACCTTTTTTCACTCTCGGCAGACTCCGCAGCAAAAAAGACAAACGTCCAGCTTTTGCTGCCACAGCAAAGGTGCCAGCGGGGAAAAGTGATGCTGGTCCTCACTGCCTCCTGGAACCCCTTCAAATGCCCCAGATAATTTGGCCCTCTCTGCTTTCCTGTGCACTCTATCCTCAAAAGCACCTTTTTTCACTCTACGCAGCCTCCGGAGCAAAAAAGACAAACGTCCAGATTTTGCTGCCACAGCAAAGGTGCCAGCGGGGAAAAGTTATGCTGGTCCTCAATGCCTCCTGGAACCCCATCGAATGCCCCAGACAATTTGGCCCTCTCTGCCCTCCTCCGCACTCTATCCTCAAAAGCACCTTTTTTCAATCTACGCAGCCACCGGAGCAAAAAAGACAAACGTCCAGCTTTTGCTGCCACAGCAAAGGTGCCAGCGGGGAAAAGTGATGCTGGTCCTCACTGCCTCCTGGAACCCCTTCAAATGCCCCAGACAATTTGGCCCTCTCTGCTTTCCTGCGCACTCTATCCTCAAAAGCACCTTTTTTCACTCTCGGCGGCGTTTGGAGCAAAAAAGACAAACGTCCAGCTTTTGCTGCCACAGCAAAGGTGCCAGCGGGGAAAAGTGATGCTGGTCCTCACTGCCTCCTGGAACCCCTTCAAATGCCCCACACAATTTGGCCCTCTCTGCTTTCCTGCGCACTCTATCCTCAAAAGCACCTTTTTCACTCTCGGCAGCCTCCGCAGCAAAAAAGACAAACGTCCAGCTTTTGCTGCCACAGCAAAGGTGCCAGCGGGGAAAAGTGATGCTGGTCCTCACTGCCTCCTGGAACCCTTTCAAATGCCCCACACAATTTGGCCCTCTCTGCTTTCCTGCGCACTCTATCCTCAAAAGCACCTTTTTTCACTCTCGGGAGCCTCCGGAGCAAAAAAGACAAACCTCTAGGTTTTGCTGCCACAGCAAAGGTGCCAGCGGGGAAAAGTGATGCTGGTCCTCACTGCCTCCTGGAACCCCTTCAAATGCCCCACACAATTTGGCCCTCTCTGCTTTCCTGCGCACTCTTCCTCAAAAGCACCTTATTTCACTCTACGCAGCCTCCGGAGCAAAAAAGACAAACGTCCAGCTTTTGCTGCCACAGCAAAGGTGCCAGCGGGGAAAAGTGATGCTGGTCCTCACTGCCTCCTGGAACCCCTTCAAATGCCCCACACAATTTGGCCCTCTCTGCTTTCCTGCGCACTCTATCCTCAAAAGCACCTTTTTTCACTCTCGGCGGCGTTTGGAGCAAAAAAGACAAACGTCCAGCTTTTGCTGCCACAGCAAAGGTGCCAGCGGGGAAAAGTGATGCTGGTCCTAACTGCCTCCTGGAACCCCTTCAAATGCCCCAGACAATTTGGCCCTCTCTGCTTTCCTGCGCACTCTATCCTCAAAAGCACCTTTTCTCAATCTCGGCAGACTCCGCAGCAAAAAAGACAAACGTCCAGCTTTTGCTGCCACAGCAAAGGTGCCAGCAGGGAAAAGTGATGCTGGTCCTCACTGCCTCCTGGAACCCCTTCAAATGCCCCACACAATTTGGCCCTCTCTGCTTTCCTGCGCACTCTATACTCTAAAGCATCATTTTTTCACTCTCGGCGGCGTTTGGAGCAAAAAAGACAAACGTCCAGCTTTTGCTGCCACAGCAAAGGTGCCAGCGGGGAAAAGTGATGCTGGTCCTCACTGCCTCCTGGAACCCCTTCAAATGCCCCACACAATTTGGCCCTCTCTGCTTTCCTGCGCACTCTATCCTCAAAAGCACCTTTTTTCACTCTCGGCAGACTCCGCAGCAAAAAAGACAAATGTCCAGCTTTTGCTGCCACAGCAAAGGTGCCAGCAAGGAAAAGTGATGCTGGTCCTCACTGCCTCCTGGAACCCCTTCAAATGCCCCACACAATTTGGCCCTCTCTGCTTTCCTGCGCACTCTATCCTCAAAAGCACCTTTTTTCACTCTCGGCAGAATCCGCAGCAAAAAAGACAAACGTCCAGCTTTTGCTGCCACAGCAAAGGTGCCAGAGGGGAAAAGTGATGCTCGTCCTCACTGCCTCCTGGAACCCCTTCAAATGCCCCAGACAATTTGGTCCTCTCTGCTTTCCTGCGCACTCTATCCTCAAAAGCACCTTTTTTCACTCTCGGCGGCGTTTGGAGCAAAACCGAACAACGTCCAGCTTTTGCTGCCACAGCAAATGTGCCAGCGGGGAAAAGTGATGCTGGGCCTCAATGCCTCCTGGAACCCCTTCAAATGCCCCACACAATTTGGCCCTCTCTGCTTTCCTGCGCACTCTATCCTCAAAAGCACCTTTTTCACTCTCGGCAACCTCCGGAGCAAAAAAGACAAACGTCCAGCTTTTGCTGCCACAGCAAAGGTGCCAGCGGGGAAAAGTGATGCTGGTCCTCACTGCCTCCTGGAACCCTTTCAAATGTCCCACACAATTTGGCACTCTCTGCTTTCCTGCGCACTCTATCCTCAAAAGCACCTTTTTTCACTCTCGGCAGCCTCCGCAGCAAAAAAGACAAACCTCTAGGTTTTGCTGCCACAGCAAATATGCCAGCAAGGAAAAGTGATGCTCGTCCTCACTGCCTCCTGGAACCCCTTCAAATGCCCCACACAATTTGGCCCTCTCTGTTTTCCTGCGCACTCTATCCTCAAAAGCACCTTTTTTCACTCTCGGCAGCCTCCGCAGCAAAAGAGACAAACGTCCAGCTTTTGCTGCCACAGCAAAGGTGCCAGCGGGGAAAAGTGATGCTGGTCATCACTGCCTCCTGGAACCCCTTCAAATGCCCCAGATAATTTGGCCCTCTCTGCTTTCCTGCGCACTCTATCCTCAAAAGCACCTTTTTTCTCTCTCGGCGGCGTTTGGAGCAAAAAAGAAAAACGTCCAGCTTTTGCTGCCACAGCAAAGGTGCCAGCGGGGAAAAGTGATGCTGGTCCTCAATGCCTCCTGGAACCCCTTCAAATGCCCCACACAATTTGGCCCTCTCTTCTTTCCTGCGCACTCTATCCTCAAAAGCACCTTTTTCACTCTTGGCAGCCTCCGGAGCAAAAAGACAAACGTCCAGCTTTTGCTGCCACAGCAAAGGTGCCAGCGGGGAAAAGTGATGCTGGGCCTCAATGCCTCCTGGAACCCTTTCAAATGCCCCACACAATTTGGCCCTCTCTGCTTTCCTGTGGAATCTATCCTCAAAAGCACCTTTTTTCACTCTCGTCGGCGTTTGGAGCAAAAAAGAAAATCGTCCAGCTTTTGCTGCCACAGCAAAGGTGCCAGCGGGGAAAAGTGATGCTGGTCCTCACTGCCTCCTGGAACCCCTTCAAATGCCCCACACAATTTGGCCCTCTCTGCTTTCCTGCGCACTCTATCCTCAAAAGCACCTTTTCTCAATCTCGGCAGCCTCCGCAGCAAAAAAGACAAACCTCTAGGTTTTGCTGCCACAGCAAAGATGCCAGCGGGGAAAAGTGATGCTCGTCCTCACTGCCTCCTGGAACCCCTTGAAATGCCCCAGACAATTTGGCCCTCTCTGCCCTCCTGCGCACTCTATCCTGAAAAGCACCTTTTTTCACTCTCGGCGGCGTTTGGAGCAAAAAAGACAAATGTTCAGCTTTTGCTGCCACAGCAAAGGTGCCAGCGGGGAAAAGGGATGCTGGTCCTCACTGCCTCCTGGAACCCCTTCAAATGCCCCAGACAATTTGGCCCTCTCTGCTTTCCTGCACACTCTAGCCTCAAAAGCACCTTTTTTCACTCTCGGCAGCCTCCGCAGCAAAAAAGACAAACGTCCAGCTTTTGCTGCCACAGCAAAGGTGCCAGAGGGGAAAAGTGATGCTCGTCCTCACTGCCTCCTGGAACCCCTTCAAATGCCCCACACAATTTGGCCCTCTCTGCTTTCCTGCGCACTCTATCCTCAAAAGCACCTTTTTCCACTCTACGCAGCCTCCGGAGCAAAAAAGACAAACGTCCAGATTTTGCTGCCACAGCAAAGGTGCCAGCGGGGAAAAGTTATGCTGGTCCTCAATGCCTCCTGGAACCCCATCGAATGCCCCAGACAATTTGGCCCTCTCTGCCCTCCTCCGCACTCTATCCTCAAAAGCACCTTTTTTCACTCTACGCAGCCACCGGAGCAAAAAAGACAAACGTCCAGCTTTTGCTGCCACAGCAAAGGTGCCAGCGGGGAAAAGTGATGCTGGTCCTCACTGCCTCCTGGAACCCCATCGAATGCCCCAGACAATTTGGCCTTCTCTGCCCTCCTGCGCATTCTATCCTCAAAAGCACCTTTTTTCACTCTCGGCGGCGTTTGGAGCAGAAAAGAAAAACGTCCAGCTTTTGCTGCCACAGCAAAGGTGCCAGCGGGGAAAAGTGATGCTGGTCCTCACTGCCTCCTGGAACCCCTTCAAATGCACCAGACAATTTGGCCCTCTCTGCTTTCCTGCGCACTCTATCCTCAAAAGCACCTTTTTTCACTCTCGGCAGCCTCCGCAGCAAAAAAGACAAACGTCCAGCTTTTGCTGCCACAGCAAAGGTGCCAGAGGGGAAAAGTGATGCTGGTCCTCAATCCCTCCTGGAACCCCATCGAATGCCCCACACAATTTGGCCCTCTCTGCCCTCCTGCGCACTCTATCCTCAAAAGCACCTTTTTTCACTCTCGGCAGCCTCCGGAGCAAAAAAGACAAACGTCCAGCTTTTGCTGCCACAGCAAAGGTGCCAGCGGGGAAAAGTGATGCTGGTCCTCACTGCCTCCTGGAACCCCTTCAAATGCCACAGACAATTTGGCCCTCTCTGCTTTCCTGCGCACTCTATCCTCAAAAGCACCTTTTTTCACTCTCGGCAGCCTCCGCAGCAAAAAAGACAAACGTCCAGCTTTTGCTGCCACAGCAAAGGTGCCAGCGGGGAAAAGTGATGCTGGTCCTCACTGCCTCCTGGAACCCCTTCAAATGCCCCACACAATTTGGCCCTCTCTGCTTTCCTGCGCACTCTATCCTCAAAAGCACCTTTTTCACTCTCGGCAGCCTCCGCAGCAAAAAAGACATACGTCCAGCTTTTGCTGCCACAGCAAAGGTGCCAGCGGGGAAAAGTGATGCTGGTCCTCACTGCCTCCTGGAACCCTTTCAAATGCCCCACACAATTTGGCCCTCTCTGCTTTCCTGCGCACTCTATCCTCAAAAGCACCTTTTTCCACTCTCGGGAGCCTCCGGAGCAAAAAAGACAAACCTCTAGGTTTTGCTGCCACAGCAAAGGTGCCAGCGGGGAAAGGTGATGCTGGTCCTCACTGCCTCCTGGAACCCCTTCAAATGCCCCAGACAATTTGGCCCTCTCTGCTTTCCTGCGCACTCTATCCTCAAAAGCACCTTTTTTCACTCTCGGCAGACTCCGCAGCAAAAAAGACAAACGTCCAGCTTTTGCTGCCACAGCAAAGGTGCCAGCGGGGAAAAGTGATGCTGGTCCTCACTGCCTCCTGGAACCCCTTCAAATGCCCCAGATAATTTGGCCCTCTCTGCTTTCCTGTGCACTCTATCCTCAAAAGCACCTTTTTTCACTCTCGGCGGCGTTTGGAGCAAAAAAGACAAACGTCCAGCTTTTGCTGCCACAGCAAAGGTGCCAGCGGGGAAAAGTGATGCTGGTCCTAACTGCCTCCTGGAACCCCTTCAAATGCCCCAGACAATTTGGCCCTCTCTGCTTTCCTGCGCACTCTATCCTCAAAAGCACCTTTTCTCAATCTCGGCAGCCTCCGCAGCAAAAAAGACAAACGTCCAGCTTTTGCTGCCGCAGCAAAGGTGCCAGTGGGGAAAAGTGATGCTGGTCCTCACTGCCTCCTGGAACCCCTTCAAATGCCCCACACAATTTGGCCCTCTCTGCTTTCCTGCGCACTCTATCCTCAAAAGCACCTTTTTTCACTCTCGTAGGCGTTTGGAGCAAAAAAGAAAAACGTCCAGCTTTTGCTGCCACAGCAAAGGTGCCAGCGGGGAAAAGTGATGCTGGTCCTCAATGCCTCCTGGAACCCCATCGAATGCCCCAGACAATTTGGCCCTCTCTGCTTTCCTGCGCACTCTATCTTCAAAAGCACCTTTTTTCACTCTCGGCAGACTCCGCAGCAAAAAAGACAAACGTCCAGCTTTTGCTGCCACAGCAAAGGTGCCAGCGGGGAAAAGTGATGCTGGTCCTCACTGCCTCCTGGAACCCCTTCAAATGCCCCAGATAATTTGGTCCTCTCTGCTTTCCTGCGCACTCTATCCTCAAAAGCACCTTTTTTCACTCTCGGCGGCGTTTGGAGCAAAACCGAACAACGTCCAGCTTTTGCTGCCACAGCAAAGGTGCCAGCGGGGAAAAGTGATGCTGGGCCTCAATGCCTCCTGGAACCCCTTCAAATGCCCCACACAATTTGGCCCTCTCTGCTTTCCTGCGCACTCTATCCTCAAAAGCACCTTTTTTCACTCTCGGCAGCCTCCGGAGCAAAAAAGACAAACGTCCAGCTTTTGCTGCCACAGCAAAGGTGCCAGCGGGGAAAAGTGATGCTGGTCCTCACTGCCTCCTGGAACCCTTTCAAATGCCCCACACAATTTGGCACTCTCTGCTTTCCTGCGCACTCTATCCTCAAAAGCACCTTTTTTCACTCTCGGCAGCCTCCGCAGCAAAAAAGACAAACCTCTAGGTTTTGCTGCCACAGCAAAGATGCCAGCGGGGAAAAGTGATGCTCGTCCTCACTGCCTCCTGGAACCCCTTCAAATGCCCCACACAATTTGGCCCTCTCTGCTTTCCTGCGCACTCTATCCTCAAAAGCACCTTTTTGCACTCTCGGCAGCCTCCGGAGCAAAAAAGACAAACGTCCAGCTTTTGCTGCCACAGCAAAGGTGCCAGCGGGGAAAAGTGATGCTGGTCCTCACTGCCTCCTGGAACCCCTTCAAATGCCCCACACAATTTGGTCCTCTCTGCTTTCCTGCGCACTCTATCCTCAAAAGCACCTTTTTTCACTCTCGGCGGCGTTTGGAGCAAAAAAGAAAAACGTCCAGCTTTTGCTGCCACAGCAAAGGTGCCAGCGGGGAAAAGTGATGCTGGTCCTCAATGCCTCCTGGAACCCCATCGAATGCCCCAGACAATTTGGCCCTCTCTGCTTTCCTGCGCACTCTATCCTCAAAAGCACCTTTTTTCACTCTCGGCAGACTCCGCAGCAAAAAAGACAAACGTCCAGCTTTTGCTGCCACAGCAAAGGTGCCAGCGGGGAAAAGTGATGCTGGTCCTCACGGCCTCCTGGAACGCTTTCAAATGCCCCAGACAATTTGGCCCTCTCTCCTTTCCTGCGCTCTCTATCCTCAAAAGCACCTTTTTTCACTCTCGGCACCCTCCGCAGCAAAAAAGACAAATGTCCAGCTTTTGCTGCCACAGCAAAGGTGCCAGCGGGGAAAAGTGATGCTGGTCCTCACTGCCTCCTGGAACCCCTTCAAATGCCCCACACAATTTGGCCCTCTCTGCTTTCCTGCGCACTCTATCCTCAAAAGCACCTTTTTCACTCTTGGCAGCCTCCGGAGCAAAAAGACAAACGTCCAGCTTTTGCTGCCACAGCAAAGGTGCCAGCGGGGAAAAGTGATGCTGGGCCTCAATGCCTCCTGGAACCCTTTCAAATGCCCCACACAATTTGGCCCTCTCTGCTTTCCTGTGGACTCTATCCTCAAAAGCACCTTTTTTCACTCTCGTCGGCGTTTGGAGCAAAAAAGAAAATCGTCCAGCTTTTGCTGCCACAGCAAAGGTGCCAGCGGGGAAAAGTGATGCTGGTCCTCACTGCCTCCTGGAACCCCTTCAAATGCCCCACACAATTTGGCCCTCTCTGCTTTCCTGCGCACTCTATCCTCAAAAGCACCTTTTTTCACTCTCGGCAGACTCCGCAGCAAAAAAGACAAACGTCCAGCTTTTGCTGCCACAGCAAAGGTGCCAGCGGGGAAAAGTGATGCTGGTCCTCACTGCCTCCTGGAACCCCTTCAAATGCCCCAGACAATTTGGCCCTCTCTGCCCTCCTGCGCACTCTATCCTCAAAAGCACCTTTTTTCACTCTCGGCAGACTCCGCAGCAAAAAAGACAAATGTCCAGCTTTTGCTGCCACAGCAAAGATGCCAGCAAGGAAAAGTGATGCTGGTCCTCACTGCCTCCTGGAACCCCTTCAAATGCCCCACACAATTTGGCCCTCTCTGCTTTCCTGCGCACTCTATCCTCAAAAGCACCTTTTTCACTCTCGGTAGCCTCCGGAGCAAAAAAGACAAACGTCCAGCTTTTGCTGCCACAGCAAAGGTGCCAGCGGGGAAAAGTGATGCTGGTCCTCACTGCCTCCTGGAACCCTTTCAAATGCCCCACACAATTTGGCACTCTCTGCTTTCCTGCGCACTCTATCCTCAAAAGCACCTTTTTTCACTCTCGGCAGCCTCCGCAGCAAAAAAGACAAACCTCTAGGTTTTGCTGCCACAGCAAAGATGCCAGCGGGGAAAAGTGATGCTCGTCCTCACTGCCTCCTGGAACCCCTTCAAATGCCCCACACAATTTGGCCCTCTCTGCTTTCCTGCGCACTCTATCCTCAAAAGCACCTTTTTTCACTCTCGGCAGCCTCCGCAGCAAAAAAGACAAACGTCCAGCTTTTGCTGCCACAGCAAAGGTGCCAGCGGGGAAAAGTGATGCTGGTCCTCACTGCCTCCTGGAACCCCTTCAAATGCCCCAGATAATTTGGCCCTCTCTGCTTTCCTGCGCACTCTATCCTCAAAAGCACCTTTTTTCACTCTCGGCGGCGTTTGGAGCAAAAAAGACAAACGTCCAGCTTTTGCTGCCACAGCAAAGGTGCCAGCGGGGAAAAGTGATGCTGGTCCTCAATGCCTCCTGGAACCCCATCGAATGCCCCAGACAATTTGGCCCTCTCTGCTTTCCTGCGCACTCTATCCTCAAAAGCACCTTTTTTCACTCTCGGCAGACTCCGCAGCAAAAAAGACAAACGTCCAGCTTTTGCTGCCACAGCAAAGGTGCCAGCGGGGAAAAGTGATGCTGGTCCTCACTGCCTCCTGGAACGCTTTCAAATGCCCCACACAATTTGGCCCTCTCTGCTTTCCTGCGCACTCTATCCTCAAAAGCACCTTTTTTCACTCTCGGCACCCTCCGCAGCAAAAAAGACAAATGTCCAGCTTTTGCTGCCACAGCAAAGGTGCCAGCGGGGAAAAGTGATGCTGGTCCTCACTGCCTCCTGGAACCCCTTCAAATGCCCCACACAATTTGGCCCTCTCTGCTTTCCTGCGCACTCTATCCTCAAAAGCACCTTTCTCACTCTTGGCAGCCTCCGGAGCAAAAAGAAAAACGTCCAGCTTTTGCTGCCACAGCAAAGGTGCCAGCGGGGAAAAGTGATGCTGGTCCTCACTGCCTCCTGGAACCCCTTCAAATGCCCCACACAATTTGGCCCTCTCTGCCCTCCTGCGCACTCTATCCTCAAAAGCACCTTTTTTCACTCTCGGCGGCTATTTGAGCAAAAAAGACAAACATCCAGCTTTTGCTGCCACAGCAAAGGTGCCAGCGGGGAAAAGTGATGCTGGGCCTCAATGCCTCCTGGAACCCCATCGAATGCCCCACACAATTTGGCCCTCTCTGATTTCCTGCGCACTCTATCCTCAAAAGCACCTTTTTTCACTCTCGGCAGCCTCCGGAGCAAAAAAGACAAACGTCCAGCTTTTGCTGCCACAGCAAAGGTGCCAGCGGGGAAAAGTGATGCTGGTCCTCACTGCCTCCTGGAATCCTTTCAAATGCTCCACACAATTTGGCCCTCTCTGCTTTCCTGCGCACTCTATCCTCAAAAGCACCTTTTTTCACTTTCGGCAGACTCCGCAGCAAAAAAGACAAACGTCCAGCTTTTGCTGCCACAGCAAAGGTGCCAGCGGGGAAAAGTGATGCTGGTCCTCACTGCCTCCTGGAACCCCTTCAAATGCCCCAGACAATTTGGCCCTCTCTGCTTTCCTGCGCACTCTATCCTCAAAAGCACCTTTTTTCAATCTCGGCAGCCTCCGCAGCAAAAAAGACAAACGTCCAGCTTTTGCTGCCACAGCAAAGGTGCCAGCGGGGAAAAGTGATGCTGGTCCTCACTGCCTCCTGGAACCCTTTCAAATGCCCCACACAATTTGGCACTCTCTGCTTTCCTGCGCACTCTATCCTCAAAAGCACCTTTTTTCACTCTCGGCAGCCTCCGCAGCAAAAAAGACAAACCTCTAGGTTTTGCTGCCACAGCAAAGATGCCAGCGGGGAAAAGTGATGCTCGTCCTCACTGCCTCCTGGAACCCCTTCAAATGCCCCACACAATTTGGCCCTCTCTGCTTTCCTGCGCACTCTATCCTCAAAAGCACCTTTTTGCACTCTCGGCAGCCTCCGGAGCAAAAAAGACAAACGTCCAGCTTTTGCTGCCACAGCAAAGGTGCCAGCGGGGAAAAGTGATGCTGGTCCTCACTGCCTCCTGGAACCCCTTCAAATGCCCCACACAATTTGGTCCTCTCTGCTTTCCTGCGCACTCTATCCTCAAAAGCACCTTTTTTCACTCTCAGCGGCGTTTGGAGCAAAAAAGAAAAACGTCCAGCTTTTGCTGCCACAGCAAAGGTGCCAGCGGGGAAAAGTGATGCTGGTCCTCAATGCCTCCTGGAACCCCATCGAATGCCCCAGACAATTTGGCCCTCTCTGCTTTCCTGCGCACTCTATCCTCAAAAGCACCTTTTTTCACTCTCGGCAGACTCCGCAGCAAAAAAGACAAACGTCCAGCTTTTGCTGCCACAGCAAAGGTGCCAGCGGGGAAAAGTGATGCTGGTCCTCACGGCCTCCTGGAACGCTTTCAAATGCCCCAGACAATTTGGCCCTCTCTCCTTTCCTGCGCACTCTATCCTCAAAAGCACCTTTTTTCACTCTCGGCACTCTCCGCAGCAAAAAAGACAAATGTCCAGCTTTTGCTGCCACAGCAAAGGTGCCAGCGGGGAAAAGTGATGCTGGTCCTCACTGCCTCCTGGAACCCCTTCAAATGCCCCACACAATTTGGCCCTCTCTGCTTTCCTGCGCACTCTATCCTCAAAAGCACCTTTTTCACTCTTGGCAGCCTCCGGAGCAAAAAGACAAACGTCCAGCTTTTGCTGCCACAGCAAAGGTGCCAGCGGGGAAAAGTGATGCTGGGCCTCAATGCCTCCTGGAACCCTTTCAAATGCCCCACACAATTTGGCCCTCTCTGCTTTCCTGTGGACTCTATCCTCAAAAGCACCTTTTTTCACTCTCGTCGGCGTTTGGAGCAAAAAAGAAAATCGTCCAGCTTTTGCTGCCACAGCAAAGGTGCCAGCGGGGAAAAGTGATGCTGGTCCTCACTGCCTCCTGGAACCCCTTCAAATGCCCCACACAATTTGGCCCTCTCTGCTTTCCTGCGCACTCTATCCTCAAAAGCACCTTTTTTCACTCTCGGCAGACTCCGCAGCAAAAAAGACAAACGTCCAGCTTTTGCTGCCACAGCAAAGGTGCCAGCGGGGAAAAGTGATGCTGGTCCTCACTGCCTCCTGGAACCCCTTCAAATGCCCCAGACAATTTGGCCCTCTCTGCCCTCCTGCGCACTCTATCCTCAAAAGCACCTTTTTTCACTCTCGGCAGACTCCGCAGCAAAAAAGACAAATGTCCAGCTTTTGCTGCCACAGCAAAGATGCCAGCAAGGAAAAGTGATGCTGGTCCTCACTGCCTCCTGGAACCCCTTCAAATGCCCCACACAATTTGGCCCTCTCTGCTTTCCTGCGCACTCTATCCTCAAAAGCACCTTTTTCACTCTCGGCAGCCTCCGGAGCAAAAAAGACAAACGTCCAGCTTTTGCTGCCACAGCAAAGGTGCCAGCGGGGAAAAGTGATGCTGGTCCTCACTGCCTCCTGGAACCCTTTCAAATGCCCCACACAATTTGGCACTCTCTGCTTTCCTGCGCACTCTATCCTCAAAAGCACCTTTTTTCACTCTCGGCAGCCTCCGCAGCAAAAAAGACAAACCTCTAGGTTTTGCTGCCACAGCAAAGATGCCAGCGGGGAAAAGTGATGCTCGTCCTCACTGCCTCCTGGAACCCCTTCAAATGCCCCACACAATTTGGCCCTCTCTGCTTTCCTGCGCACTCTATCCTCAAAAGCACCTTTTTTCACTCTCGGCAGCCTCCGCAGCAAAAAAGACAAACGTCCAGCTTTTGCTGCCACAGCAAAGGTGCCAGCGGGGAAAAGTGATGCTGGTCCTCACTGCCTCCTGGAACCCCTTCAAATGCCCCAGATAATTTGGCCCTCTCTGCTTTCCTGCGCACTCTATCCTCAAAAGCACCTTTTTTCACTCTCGGCGGCGTTTGGAGCAAAAAAGACAAACGTCCAGCTTTTGCTGCCACAGCAAAGGTGCCAGCGGGGAAAAGTGATGCTGGTCCTCAATGCCTCCTGGAACCCCATCGAATGCCCCAGACAATTTGGCCCTCTCTGCTTTCCTGCGCACTCTATCCTCAAAAGCACCTTTTTTCACTCTCGGCAGACTCCGCAGCAAAAAAGACAAACGTCCAGCTTTTGCTGCCACAGCAAAGGTGCCAGCGGGGAAAAGTGATGCTGGTCCTCACTGCCTCCTGGAACGCTTTCAAATGCCCCACACAATTTGGCCCTCTCTGCTTTCCTGCGCACTCTATCCTCAAAAGCACTTTTTTTCACTCTCGGCACCCTCCGCAGCAAAAAAGACAAATGTCCAGCTTTTGCTGCCACAGCAAAGGTGCCAGCGGGGAAAAGTGATGCTGGTCCTCACTGCCTCCTGGAACCCCTTCAAATGCCCCACACAATTTGGCCCTCTCTGCTTTCCTGCGCACTCTATCCTCAAAAGCACCTTTCTCACTCTTGGCAGCCTCCGGAGCAAAAAGAAAAACGTCCAGCTTTTGCTGCCACAGCAAAGGTGCCAGCGGTGAAAAGTGATGCTGGTCCTCACTGCCTCCTGGAACCCCTTCAAATGCCCCACACAATTTGGCCCTCTCTGCCCTCCTGCGCACTCTATCCTCAAAAGCACCTTTTTTCACTCTCGGCGGCTATTTGAGCAAAAAAGACAAACATCCAGCTTTTGCTGCCACAGCAAAGGTGCCAGCGGGGAAAAGTGATGCTGGGCCTCAATGCCTCCTGGAACCCCATCGAATGCCCCACACAATTTGGCCCTCTCTGATTTCCTGCGCACTCTATCCTCAAAAGCACCTTTTTTCACTCTCGGCAGCCTCCGCAGCAAAAAAGACAAACGTCCAGCTTTTGCTGCCACAGCAAAGGTGCCAGCGGGGAAAAGTGATGCTGGTCCTCACTGCCTCCTGGAATCCTTTCAAATGCTCCACACAATTTGGCCCTCTCTGCTTTCCTGCGCACTCTATCCTCAAAAGCACCTTTTTTCAGTTTCGGCAGACTCCGCAGCAAAAAAGACAAACGTCCAGCTTTTGCTGCCACAGCAAAGGTGCCAGCGGGGAAAAGTGATGCTGGTCCTCACTGCCTCCTGGAACCCCTTCAAATGCCCCAGACAATTTGGCCCTCTCTGCTTTCCTGCGCACTCTATCCTCAAAAGCACCTTTTTTCAATCTCGGCAGCCTCCGCAGCAAAAAAGACAAACGTCCAGCTTTTGCTGCCACAGCAAAGGTGCCAGCGGGGAAAAGTGATGCTGGTCCTCACTGCCTCCTGGAACCCTTCCAAATGTTCCACACAATTTGGCCCTCTCTGCTTTCCTGCGCACTCTATCCTCAAAAGCACCTTTTTTCACTCTCGGCAGCCTCCGCAGCAAAAAAGACAAACCTCTAGGTTTTGCTATCACAGCAAAGTTGCCAGCGGGGAAAAGTGATGCTGGTCCTCACTGCCTCCTGGAACCCCTTCAAATGCCCCACACAATTTGGCCCTCTCTGCTTTCCTGCGCACTCTATCCTCAAAAGCACCTTTTTTCACTCTACGCAGCCTCCGGAGCAAAAAAGACAAACCTCTAGGTTTTGCTGCTACAGCAAAGGTGCCAGAGGGGAAAAGTGATGCTGGTCCTCACTGCCTCCTGGAACCCCTTCAAATGCCTCAGACAATTTGGCCCTCTCTGCTTTCCTGTGCACTCTATCCTCAAAAGCACCTTTTTTCACTCTACGCAGCCTCCGCAGCAAAAAAGACAAACGTCCAGCTTTTGCTGCCACAGCAAAGATGCCAGCGGGGAAAAGTGATGCTGGTCCTCACTGCCTCCTGGAACCCCTTCAAATGCCCCAGATAATTTGGCCCTCTCTGCTTTCCTGCGCACTCTATCCTCAAAAGCACCTTTTTTCACTCTCGGCGGCCTTTGGAGCAAAAAAGACAAACGTCCAGCTTTTGCTGCCACAGCAAAGGTGCCAGCGGGGAAAAGTGATGCTGGTCCTCACTGCCTCCTGGAACCCCTTCAAATTCCCCAGATAATTTGCCCCTCTCTGCTTTCCTGCGCACTCTATCCTCAAAAGGACCTTTTTTCACTCTCGGCAGCTTTTGCAGCAAAAAAGACAAACGTCCAGCTTTTGCTGCCACAGCAAAGGTGCCAGCGGGGAAAAGTTATGCTGGTCCTCAATGCCTCCTGGAACCCCATCGAATGCCCGAGACAATTTGGCCCTCTCTGCTTTCCTGCCCACTCTATCCTCAAAAGCACCTTTTTTCACTCTCGGCAGACTCCGCAGCAAAAAAGACAAACGTCCAGCTTTTGCTGCCACAGCAAAGGTGCCAGCGGGGAAAAGTGATGCTCGTCCTCACTGCCTCCTGGAACCCCTTCAAATGCCCCACACAATTTGGCCCTCTCTGCTTTCCTGCGCACTCTATCCTCAAAAGCACCTATTTCACTCTTGGCAGCGTCCGGAGCAAAAAGACAAACGTCCAGCTTTTGCTGCCACAGCAAAGGTGCCAGCGGGGAAAAGTGATGCTGGTCCTCACTGCCTCCTGGAACCCTTTCAAATGCCCCACACAATTTGGCCCTCTCTGCTTTCCTGTGCACTCTATCCTCAAAAGCACCTTTTTTCACTCTACGCAGCCTCCGGAGCAAAAAAGACAAACGTCCAGCTTTTGCTGCCACAGCAAAGGTGCCAGCGGGGAAAAGTGATGCTGGTCCTCACTGCCTCCTGGAACCCCTTCAAATGCCCCACACAATTTGGCCCTCTCTGCTTTCCTGCGCACTCTTTCCTCAAAATCACCTTTTTTCACTCTCGTCGGCGTTTCGAGCAAAAAAGACAAACGTCCAGCTTTTGCTGCCACAGCAAAGGTGCCAGCGGGGAAAAGTGATGCTGGTGCTCAATGCCTCCTGGAACCCCATCGAATGCCCCACACAATTTGGCCCTCTCTGCCCTCCTGCGCATTCTATCCTCAAAAGCACCTTTTTTCACTCTCGTCGGCGTTTGGAGCAAAAAAGACAAACGTCCAGCTTTTGCTGCCACAGCAAAGGTGCTAGAGGGGAAAAGTGATGCTGGTCCTCAATGCCTCCTGGAACCCCATCGAATGCCCCAGACAATTTGGCCCTCTCTGCTTTCCTGCGCACTCTATCCTCAAAAGCACCTTTTTTCACTCTCAGCAGCCTCCGGAGCAAAAAAGACAAACGTCCAGCTTTTGCTGCCACAGCAAAGGTGCCAGCGGGGAAAAGTGATGCTGGTCCTCACTGCCTCCTGGAACCCCTTCAAATGCCCCAGACAATTTGGCCCTCTCTGCTTTCCTGCGCACTCTATCCTCAAAAGCACCTTTTTTCACTCTCAGCAGCCTCCGGAGCAAAAAAGACAAACGTCCAGCTTTTGCTGCCACAGCAAAGGTGCCAGCGGGGAAAAGTGATGCTGGTCCTCACTGCCTCCTGGAACCCCTTCAAATGCCCCAGACAATTTGGCCCTCTCTGCTTTCCTGCACACTCTATCCTCAAAAGCACCTTTTTTCACTTTCGGCAGCCTCCGCAGCAAAAAAGACAAACGTCCAGCTTTTGCTGCCACAGCAAAGGTGCCAGCGGGGAAAAGTGATGCTGGTCCTCACTGCCTCCTGGAACCCCTTCAAATGCCCCACACAATTTGGCCCTCTCTGCTTTCCTGCGCACTCTATCCTCAAAAGCACCTTTTTCACTCTCGGCAGCCTCCGCAGCAAAAAAGACAAACGTCCAGCTTTTGCTGCCACAGCAAAGGTGCCAGCGGGGAAAAGTGATGCTGGTCCTCACTGCCTCCTGGAACCCTTTCAAATGCCACACACAATTTGGCCCTCTCTGATTTCCTGCGCACTCTATCCTCAAAAGAACCTTTTTTCACTCTCGGCAGCCTCCAGAGTAAAAAAGACAAACCTCTAGGTTTTGCTGCCACAGCAAAGGTGCCAGCGGGGAAAAGTGATGCTGGTCCTCACTGCCTCCTGGAACCCCTTCAAATGCCCCACACAATTTGGCCCTCTCTGCTTTCCTGCGCACTCTATCCTCAAAAGCACCTTTTTTCACTCTACGCAGCCTCCGGAGCAAAAAAGACAAACGTCCAGCTTTTGCTGCCACAGCAAAGGTGCCAGCGGGGAAAAGTGATGCTGGTCCTCACTGCCTCCTGGAACCCCTTCAAATGCCCCAGATAATTTGGCCCTCTCTGCTTTCCTGCGCACTCTATCCTCAAAAGCACCTTTTTTCACTCTCGGCGGCGTTTGGAGAAGAAAAGACAAACGTCCAGCTTTTGCTGCCACAGCAAAGGTGCCAGCGGGGAAAAGTTATGCTGGTCCTCAATGCCTCCTGGAACCCCATCGAATGCCCGAGACAATTTGGCCCTCTCTGCTTTCCTGCGCACTCTATCCTCAAAAGCACCTTTTTTCACTCTCGGCAGACTCCGCAGCAAAAAAGACAAACGTCCAGCTTTTGCTGCCACAGCAAAGGTGCCAGCGGGGAAAAGTGATGCTCGTCCTCACTGCCTCCTGGAACCCCTTCAAATGCCCCACACAATTTGGCCCTCTCTGCTTTCCTGCGCACTCTATCCTCAAAAGCACCTTTTTCACTCTTGGCAGCGTCCGGAGCAAAAAGACAACCGTCCAGCTTTTGCTGCCACAGCAAAGGTGCCAGCGGGGAAAAGTGATGCTGGTCCTCACTGCCTCCTGGAACCCTTTCAAATGCCCCACACAATTTGGCCCTCTCTGCTTTCCTGTGCAATCTATCCTCAAAAGCATCTTTTTTCACTCTACGCAGCCTCCGGAGCAAAAAAGACAAACGTCCAGCTTTTGCTGCCACAGCAAAGGTGCCAGCGGGGAAAAGTGATGCTGGTCCTCACTGCCTCCTGGAACCCCTTCAAATGCCCCACACAATTTGGCCCTCTCTGCTTTCCTGCGCACTCTTTCCTCAAAATCACCTTTTTTCACTCTCGTCGGCGTTTCGAGCAAAAAAGACAAACGTCCAGCTTTTGCTGCCACAGCAAAGGTGCCAGCGGGGAAAAGTGATGCTGGTGCTCAATGCCTCCTGGAACCCCATCGAATGCCCCAGACAATTTGGCCCTCTCTGCCCTCCTGCGCATTCTATCCTCAAAAGCACCTTTTTTCACTCTCGTCGGCGTTTGGAGCAAAAAAGACAAACGTCCAGCTTTTGCTGCCACAGCAAAGGTGCCAGCGGGGAAAAGTCATGCTGGTCCTCACTGCCTCCTGGAACCCCTTCAAATGCACCAGACAATTTGGCCCTCTCTGCTTTCCTGCGCACTCTATCCTCAAAATCACCTTTTTTCACTCTCGGCAGCCTCCGCAGCAAAAAAGACAAACGTCCAGCTTTTGCTGCCACAGCAAAGGTGCCAGCGGGGAAAAGTCATGCTGGTCCTCACTGCCTCCTGGAACCCCTTCAAATGCCCCAGACAGTTTGGCCCTCTCTGCTTTCCTGCGCACTCTATCCTCAAAAGCACCTTTTTTCATTCTCGGCGGCTTTTAGAGCAAAAAAGACAAACATCCATCTTTTGCTGCCACAGCAAAGGTGCCAGCGGGGAAAAGTGATGCTGGTCCTCACTGCCTCCTGGAACCCCATCGAATGCCCCACACAATTTGGTCCTCTCTGCTTTCCTGCGCACTCTATCCTCAAAAGCACCTTTTTTCACTTTCGGCAGACTCCGCAGCAAAAAGACAAACATCCAGCTTTTGCTGCCACAGCAAAGGTGCCAGCAGGGAAAAGTGATGCTCGTCCTCACTGCCTCCTGGAACCCCTTCAAATGCCCCAGACAATTTGGCCCTCTCTGCTTTCCTGCGCACTCTATCCTCAAAAGCACCTTTTTTCATTCTCGGCGGCGTTTGGAGCAAAAAAGACAAACGTCCAGCTTTTGCTGCCACAGCAAAGGTGCCAGCGGGGAAAAGTGATGCTGGTCCTCACTGCCTCCTGGAACCCTTTCAAATGCCACACACAATTTGGCCCTCTCTGATTTCCTGCGCACTCTATCCTCAAAAGCACCTTTTTCACTCTCGGCAGCCTCCGCAGCAAAAAAGACAAACGTCCAGCTTTTGCTGCCACAGCAAAGGTGCCAGCGGGGAAAAGTGATGCTGGTCCTCACTGCCTCCTGGAACCCCTTCAAATGCCCCAGACAATTTGGCCCTCTCTGCTTTCCTGCGCACTCTATCCTCAAAAGCACCTTTTTTCACTCTCAGCAGCCTCCGGAGCAAAAAAGACAAACGTCCAGCTTTTGCTGCCACAGCAAAGGTGCCAGCGGGGAAAAGTGATGCTGGTCCTCACTGCCTCCTGGAACCCCTTCAAATGCCCCAGACAATTTGGCCCTCTCTGCTTTCCTGCACACTCTATCCTCAAAAGCACCTTTTTTCACTTTCGGCAGCCTCCGCAGCAAAAAAGACAAACGTCCAGCTTTTGCTGCCACAGCAAAGGTGCCAGCGGGGAAAAGTGATGCTGGTCCTCACTGCCTCCTGGAACCCCTTCAAATGCCCCACACAATTTGGCCCTCTCTGCTTTCCTGCGCACTCTATCCTCAAAAGCACCTTTTTCACTCTCGGCAGCCTCCGCAGCAAAAAAGACAAACGTCCAGCTTTTGCTGCCACAGCAAAGGTGCCAGCGGGGAAAAGTGATGCTGGTCCTCACTGCCTCCTGGAACCCTTTCAAATGCCACACACAATTTGGCCCTCTCTGATTTCCTGCGCACTCTATCCTCAAAAGAACCTTTTTTCACTCTCGGCAGCCTCCAGAGTAAAAAAGACAAACCTCTAGGTTTTGCTGCCACAGCAAAGGTGCCAGCGGGGAAAAGTGATGCTGGTCCTCACTGCCTCCTGGAACCCCTTCAAATGCCCCACACAATTTGGCCCTCTCTGCTTTCCTGCGCACTCTATCCTCAAAAGCACCTTTTTTCACTCTACGCAGCCTCCGGAGCAAAAAAGACAAACGTCCAGCTTTTGCTGCCACAGCAAAGGTGCCAGCGGGGAAAAGTGATGCTGGTCCTCACTGCCTCCTGGAACCCCTTCAAATGCCCCAGATAATTTGGCCCTCTCTGCTTTCCTGCGCACTCTATCCTCAAAAGCACCTTTTTTCACTCTCGGCGGCGTTTGGAGAAGAAAAGACAAACGTCCAGCTTTTGCTGCCACAGCAAAGGTGCCAGCGGGGAAAAGTTATGCTGGTCCTCAATGCCTCCTGGAACCCCATCGAATGCCCGAGACAATTTGGCCCTCTCTGCTTTCCTGCGCACTCTATCCTCAAAAGCACCTTTTTTCACTCTCGGCAGACTCCGCAGCAAAAAAGACAAACGTCCAGCTTTTGCTGCCACAGCAAAGGTGCCAGCGGGGAAAAGTGATGCTCGTCCTCACTGCCTCCTGGAACCCCTTCAAATGCCCCACACAATTTGGCCCTCTCTGCTTTCCTGCGCACTCTATCCTCAAAAGCACCTTTTTCACTCTTGGCAGCGTCCGGAGCAAAAAGACAACCGTCCAGCTTTTGCTGCCACAGCAAAGGTGCCAGCGGGGAAAAGTGATGCTGGTCCTCACTGCCTCCTGGAACCCTTTCAAATGCCCCACACAATTTGGCCCTCTCTGCTTTCCTGTGCAATCTATCCTCAAAAGCATCTTTTTTCACTCTACGCAGCCTCCGGAGCAAAAAAGACAAACGTCCAGCTTTTGCTGCCACAGCAAAGGTGCCAGCGGGGAAAAGTGATGCTGGTCCTCACTGCCTCCTGGAACCCCTTCAAATGCCCCAGACAATTTGGCCCTCTCTGCTTTCCTGCGCACTCTTTCCTCAAAATCACCTTTTTTCACTCTCGTCGGCGTTTCGAGCAAAAAAGACAAACGTCCAGCTTTTGCTGCCACAGCAAAGGTGCCAGCGGGGAAAAGTGATGCTGGTGCTCAATGCCTCCTGGAACCCCATCGAATGCCCCAGACAATTTGGCCCTCTCTGCCCTCCTGCGCATTCTATCCTCAAAAGCACCTTTTTTCACTCTCGTCGGCGTTTGGAGCAAAAAAGACAAACGTCCAGCTTTTGCTGCCACAGCAAAGGTGCCAGCGGGGAAAAGTCATGCTGGTCCTCACTGCCTCCTGGAACCCCTTCAAATGCACCAGACAATTTGGCCCTCTCTGCTTTCCTGCGCACTCTATCCTCAAAATCACCTTTTTTCACTCTCGGCAGCCTCCGCAGCAAAAAAGACAAACGTCCAGCTTTTGCTGCCACAGCAAAGGTGCCAGCGGGGAAAAGTCATGCTGGTCCTCACTGCCTCCTGGAACCCCTTCAAATGCCCCAGACAATTTGGCCCTCTCTGCTTTCCTGCGCACTCTATCCTCAAAAGCACCTTTTTTCATTCTCGGCGGCTTTTAGAGCAAAAAAGACAAACATCCATCTTTTGCTGCCACAGCAAAGGTGCCAGCGGGGAAAAGTGATGCTGGTCCTCACTGCCTCCTGGAACCCCATCGAATGCCCCACACAATTTGGTCCTCTCTGCTTTCCTGCGCACTCTATCCTCAAAAGCACCTTTTTTCACTTTCGGCAGACTCCGCAGCAAAAAGACAAACATCCAGCTTTTGCTGCCACAGCAAAGGTGCCAGCAGGGAAAAGTGATGCTCGTCCTCACTGCCTCCTGGAACCCCTTCAAATGCCCCAGACAATTTGGCCCTCTCTGCTTTCCTGCGCACTCTATCCTCAAAAGCACCTTTTTTCATTCTCGGCGGCGTTTGGAGCAAAAAAGACAAACGTCCAGCTTTTGCTGCCACAGCAAAGGTGCCAGCGGGGAAAAGTGATGCTGGTCCTCACTGCCTCCTGGAACCCTTTCAAATGCCACACACAATTTGGCCCTCTCTGATTTCCTGCGCACTCTATCCTCAAAAGCACCTTTTTCACTCTCGGCAGCCTCCGCAGCAAAAAAGACAAACGTCCAGCTTTTGCTGCCACAGCAAAGGTGCCAGCGGGGAAAAGTGATGCTGGTCCTCACTGCCTCCTGGAACCCCTTCAAATGCCCCACACAATTTGGCCCTCTCTGCTTTCCTGCGCACTCTATCCTCAAAAGCACCTTTTTTCACTCTACGCAGCCTCCGGAGCAAAAAAGACAAACGTCCAGCTTTTGCTGCCACAGCAAAGGTGCCAGCGGGGAAAAGTTATGCTGGTCCTCAATGCCTCCTGGAACCCCATCGAATGCCCGAGACAATTTGGCCCTCTCTGCTTTCCTGCGCACTCTATCCTCAAAAGCACCTTTTTTCACTCTCGGCAGACTCCGCAGCAAAAAAGACAAACGTCCAGCTTTTGCTGCCACAGCAAAGGTGCCAGCGGGGAAAAGTGATGCTCGTCCTCACTGCCTCCTGGAACCCCTTCAAATGCCCCACACAATTTGGCCCTCTCTGCTTTCCTGCGCACTCTATCCTCAAAAGCACCTTTTTCACTCTTGGCAGCGTCCGGAGCAAAAAGACAAACGTCCAGCTTTTGCTGCCACAGCAAAGGTGCCAGCGGGGAAAAGTGATGCTGGTCCTCACTGCCTCCTGGAACCCTTTCAAATGCCCCACACAATTTGGCCCTCTCTGCTTTCCTCTGCAATCTATCCTCAAAAGCATCTTTTTTCACTCTACGCAGCCTCCGGAGCAAAAAAGACAAACGTCCAGCTTTTGCTGCCACAGCAAAGGTGCCAGCGGGGAAAAGTGATGCTGGTCCTCACTGCCTCCTGGAACCCCTTCAAATGCCCCACACAATTTGGCCCTCTCTGCTTTCCTGCGCACTCTTTCCTCAAAATCACCTTTTTTCACTCTCGTCGGCGTTTCGAGCAAAAAAGAAAAACGTCCAGCTTTTGCTGCCACAGCAAAGGTGCCAGCGGGGAAAAGTGATGCTGGTGCTCAATGCCTCCTGGAACCCCATCGAATGCCCCACACAATTTGGCCCTCTCTGCCCTCCTGCGCATTCTATCCTCAAAAGCACCTTTTTTCACTCTCGTCGGCGTTTGGAGCAAAAAAGACAAACGTCCAGCTTTTGCTGCCACAGCAAAGGTGCCAGCGGGGAAAAGTCATGCTGGTCCTCACTGCCTCCTGGAACCCCTTCAAATGCACCAGACAATTTGGCCCTCTCTGCTTTCCTGCGCACTCTATCCTCAAAATCACCTTTTTTCACTCTCGGCAGCCTCCGCAGCAAAAAAGACAAACGTCCAGCTTTTGCTGCCACAGCAAAGGTGCCAGCGGGGAAAAGTCATGCTGGTCCTCACTGCCTCCTGGAACCCCTTCAAATGCCCCAGACAATTTGGCCCTCTCTGCTTTCCTGCGCACTCTATCCTCAAAAGCACCTTTTTTCATTCTCGGCGGCTTTTAGAGCAAAAAAGACAAACATCCAGCTTTTGCTGCCACAGCAAAGGTGCCAGCGGGGAAAAGGGATGCTGGTCCTCACTGCCTCCTGGAACCCCTTCAAATGCCCCAGACAATTTGGCCCTCTCTGCTTTCCTGCGCACTCTATCCTCAAAAGCACCTTTTTTCATTCTCGGCGGCGTTTGGAGCAAAAAAGACAAACGTCCAGCTTTTGCTGCCACAGCAAAGGTGCCAGCGGGGAAAAGGGATGCTGGTCCTCACTGCCTCCTGGAACCCCTTCAAATGCCCCACACAATTTGGCCCTCTCTGCTTTCCTGCGCACTCTATCCTCAAAAGCACCTTTTTTCACTCTCGGCAGCCTCCGCAGCAAAAAAGACAAACGTCCAGCTTTTGCTGCCACAGCAAAGGTGCTAGAGGGGAAAAGTGATGCTGGTCCTCAATGCCTCCTGGAACCCCATCGAATGCCCCACACAATTTGGCCCTCTCTGCTTTCCTGCGCACTCTATCCTCAAAAGCACCTTTTTTCACTCTCAGCAGCCTCCGGAGCAAAAAAGACAAACGTCCAGCTTTTGCTGCCACAGCAAAGGTGCCAGCGGGGAAAAGTGATGCTGGTCCTCACTGCCTCCTGGAACCCCTTCAAATGCCCCAGACAATTTGGCCCGCTCTGCTTTCCTGCACACTCTATCCTCAAAAGCACCTTTTTTCACTTTCGGCAGCCTCCGCAGCAAAAAAGACAAACGTCCAGCTTTTGCTGCCACAGCAAAGGTGCCAGCGGGGAAAAGTGATGCTGGTCCTCACTGCCTCCTGGAACCCCTTCAAATGCCCCACACAATTTGGCCCTCTCTGCTTTCCTGCGCACTCTATCCTCAAAAGCACCTTTTTCACTCTCGGCAGCCTCCGCAGCAAAAAAGACAAACGTCCAGCTTTTGCTGCCACAGCAAAGGTGCCAGCGGGGAAAAGTGATGCTGGTCCTCACTGCCTCCTGGAACCCTTTCAAATGCCACACACAATTTGGCCCTCTCTGATTTCCTGCGCACTCTATCCTCAAAAGCACCTTTTTTCACTCTCGGCAGCCTCCAGAGTAAAAAAGACAAACCTCTAGGTTTTGCTGCCACAGCAAAGGTGCCAGCGGGGAAAAGTGATGCTGGTCCTCACTGCCTCCTGGAACCCCTTCAAATGCCCCAGACAATTTGGCCCTCTCTGCTTTCCTGCGCACTCTATCCTCAAAAGCACCTTTTTTCACTCTACGCAGCCTCCGGAGCAAAAAAGACAAACGTCCAGCTTTTGCTGCCACAGCAAAGGTGCCAGCGGGGAAAAGTGATGCTGGTCCTCACTGCCTCCTCGAACCCCTTCAAATGCCCCAGATAATTTGGCCCTCTCTGCTTTCCTGCGCACTCTATCCTCAAAAGCACCTTTTTTCACTCTCGGCGGCGTTTGGAGAAGAAAAGACAAACGTCCAGCTTTTGCTGCCACAGCAAAGGTGCCAGCGGGGAAAAGTGATGCTGGTCCTAACTGCCTCCTGGAACCCCTTCAAATGCCCCAGACAATTTGGCCCTCTCTGCTTTCCTGCGCACTCTATCCTCAAAAGCACCTTTTCTCACTCTCGGCAGCCTCCGCAGCAAAAAAGAAAAACGTCCAGCTTTTGCTGCCGCAGCAAAGGTGCCAGCGGGGAAAAGTGATGCTGGTCCTCACTGCCTCCTGGAACCCCTTCAAATGCCCCACACAATTTGGCCCTCTCTGCTTTCCTGCGCACTCTATCCTCAAAAGCACCTTTTTTCACTCTCGTCGGCGTTTGGAGCAAAAAAGAAAAACGTCCAGCTTTTGCTGCCACAGCAAAGGTGCCAGCGGGGAAAAGTGATGCTGGTCCTCAATGCCTCCTGGAACCCCATCGAATGCCCCAGACAATTTGGCCCTCTCTGCTTTCCTGCGCATTCTATCCTCAAAAGCACCTTTTTTCACTCTCGGCAGACTCCGGAGCAAAAAAGACAAACGTCCAGCTTTTGCTGCCACAGCAAAGGTGCCAGCGGGGAAAAGTGATGCTGGTCCTCACTTCCTCCTGGAACCCCTTCAAATGCCCCACACAATTTGGCCCTCTCTGCTTTCATGCGCACTCTATCCTCAAAAGCATCATTTTTTCACTCTCGGCGGCGTTTGGAGCAAAAAAGACAAACGTCCAGCTTTTGCTGCCACAGCAAAGGTGCCAGCGGGGAAAAGTGATGCTGGTCCTCACTGCCTCCTGGAACCCCTTCAAATGCCCCACACAATTTGGCCCTCTCTGCTTTCCTGCGCACTCTATCCTCAAAAGCACCCTTTTCACTCTCGGCAGCCTCCGCAGCAAAAAAGACAAACGTCCAGCTTTTGCTGCCACAGCAAAGGTGCCAGCGGGGAAAAGTGATGCTGGTCCTCACTGCCTCCTGGAACCCTTTCAAATGCCCCACACAATTTGGCCCTCTCTGCTTTCCTGCGCACTCTATCCTCAAAAGCACCTTTTTTCACTCTCGGCAGCCTCTGGATTAAAAAAGACAAGCCTCTAGGTTTTGCTGCCACAGCAAAGGTGCCAGCGGGGAAAAGTGATGCTGGTCCTCACTGCCTCCTGGAACCCCTTCAAATGCCCCACACAATTTGGCCCTCTCTGCTTTCCTGCGCACTCTATCCTCAAAAGCACCTTTTTTCACTCTCGGCGTCGTTTGGAGCAAAAAAGACAAACGTCCAGCTTTTGCTGCCACAGCAAAGGTGCCAGCGGGGAAAAGTGATGCTGGTCCTAACTGCCTCCTGGAACCCCTTCAAATGCCCCAGACAATTTGGCCCTCTCTGCTTTCCTGCGCACTCTATCCTCAAAAGCACCTTTTTTCACTCTACGCAGCCTCCGCAGCAAAAAAGACAAACATCCAGCTTTTGCTGCCGCAGCAAAGGTGCCAGCGGGGAAAAGTGATGCTGGTCCTCACTGCCTCCTGGAACCCCTTCAAATGCCCCAGACAATTTGGCCCTCTCTGCTTTCCTGCGCACTCTATCCTCAAAAGCACCTTTTTTCACTCTCGGCAGACTCCGCAGCAAAAAAGACAAACGTCCAGCTTTTGCTGCCACAGCAAAGGTGCCAGCGGGGAAAAGTGATGCTCGTCCTCACTGCCTCCTGGAACCCCTTCAAATGCCCCACACAATTTGGCCCTCTCTGCTTTCCTGCGCACTCTATCCTCAAAAGCACCTTTTTTCACTCTCGGCAGCCTCCGGAGTAAAAAAGACAAACCTCTAGGTTTTGCTGCCACAGCAAAGGTGCCAGCGGGGAAAAGTGATGCTGGTCCTCACTGCCTCCTGGAACCCCTTCAAATGCCCCACACAATTTGGCCCTCTCCGCTTTCCTGCGCACTCTATCCTCAAAAGCACCTTTTTTCACTCTACGCAGCCTCCGGAGCAAAAAAGACAAACATCCAGCTTTTGCTGCCACAGCAAAGGTGCCAGCGGGGAAAAGTGATGCTGGTCCTAACTGCCTCCTGGAACCCCTTCAAATGCCCCAGACAATTTGGCCCTCTCTGCTTTCCTGTGCACTCTATCCTCAAAAGCACCTTTTCTCACTCTCGGCAGCCTCCGCAGCAAAAAAGACAAACGTCCAGCTTTTGCTGCCACAGCAAAGGTGCCAGAGGGGAAAAGTGATGCTGGTCCTCAATGCCTCCTGGAACCCCATCGAATGCCCCACACAATTTGGCCCTCTCTGCTTTCCTGCGCACTCTATCCTCAAAAGCACCTTTTTTCACTCTCAGCAGCCTCCGGAGCAAAAAAGACAAACGTCCAGCTTTTGCTGCCACAGCAAAGGTGCCATCGCGGAAAAGTGATGCTGGTCCTCACTGCCTCCTGGAACCCCTTCAAATGCCCCAGACAATTTGGCCCTCTCTGCTTTCCTGCGCACTCTATCCTCAAAAGCACCTTTTTTCAATCTACGCAGCCTCCGGAGCAAAAAAGACAAACGTCCAGCTTTTGCTGCCACAGCAAAGGTGCCAGCGGGGAAAAGTGATGCTGGTCCTCACTGCCTCCTGGAACCCCTTCAAATGCCCCAGACAATTTGGCCTTCTCTGCTTTCCTGCGCACTCTATCCTCAAAAGCACCTTTTTTCACTCTCGGCGGCGTTTGGAGCAAAAAAGACAAACGTCCAGCTTTTGCTGCCACAGCAAAGGTGCCAGCGGGGAAAAGTGATGCTGGTCCTAACTGCCTCCTGGAACCCCTTCAAATGCCCCACACAATTTGGCCCTCTCTGCTTTCCTGCGCACTCTATCCTCAAAAGCACCTTTTTTCACTCTCGGCGGCGTTTGGAGCAAAAAAGAAAAACGTCCAGCTTTTGCTGCCACAGCAAAGGTGCCAGCGGGGAAAAGTGATGCTGGTCCTCAATGCCTCCTGGAACCCCATCGAATGCCCCAGACAATTTGGCCCTCTCTGCTTTCCTGCGCACTCTATCCTCAAAAGCACCTTTTTTCACTCTCGGCAGACTCCGCAGCAAAAAAGACAAACGTCCAGCTTTTGCTGCCACAGCAAAGGTGCCAGCGGGGAAAAGTGATGCTGGTCCTCACTGCCTCCTGGAACCCCTTCAAATGCCCCAGACAATTTGGCCCTCTCTGCTTTCCTGCGCACTCTATCCTCAAAAGCACCTTTTTTCACTCTCGGCGGCGTTTGGAGCAAAACCGACAAACCTCCAGCTTTTGCTGCCACAGCAAAGGTGCCAGCGGGGAAAAGTGATGCTGGTCCTCACTGCCTCCTGGAACCCCTTCAAATGCCCCACACAATTTGGCCCTCTCTGCTTTCCTGCGCACTCTATCCTCAAAAGCACCTTTTTTCACTCCACGCAGCCTCCGCAGCAAAAAAGACAAACGTCCAGCTTTTGCTGCCGCAGCAAAGGTGCCAGCGGGGAAAAGTGATGCTGGTCCTCACTGCCTCCTGGAACCCCTTCAAATGCCCCACACAATTTGGCCCTCTCTGCTTTCCTGCGCACTCTATCCTCAAAAGCACCTTTTTTCACTCTCGGCGGCGTTTGGAGCAAAAAAGAAAAACGTCCAGCTTTTGCTGCCACAGCAAAGGTGCCAGCGGGGAAAAGTGATGCTGGTCCTCAATGCCTCCTGGAACCCCATCGAATGCCCCAGACAATTTGGCCCTCTCTGCTTTCCTGCGCACTCTATCCTCAAAAGCACCTTTTTTCACTCTCGGCAGACTCCGCAGCAAAAAAGACAAACGTCCAGCTTTTGCTGCCACAGCAAAGGTGCCAGCGGGGAAAAGTGATGCTGGTCCTCACTGCCTCCTGGAACCCCTTCAAATGCCCCAGACAATTTGGCCCTCTCTGCTTTCCTGCGCACTCTATCCTCAAAAGCACCTTTTTTCACTCTCGGCGGCGTTTGGAGCAAAACCGACAAACCTCCAGCTTTTGCTGCCACAGCAAAGGTGCCAGCGGGGAAAAGTGATGCTGGTCCTCACTGCCTCCTGGAACCCCTTCAAATGCCCCACACAATTTGGCCCTCTCTGCTTTCCTGCGCACTCTATCCTCAAAAGCACCTTTTTTCACTCTCGGCAGCCTCCGCAGCAAAAAAGACAAACGTCCAGCTTTTGCTGCCACAGCAAAGGTGCCAGCGGGGAAAAGTGATGCTGGTCCTCACTGCCTCCTGGAACCCTTTCAAATGCCCCAGACAATTTGGCCCTCTCTGCTTTCCTGCGCACTCTATCCTCAAAAGCACCTTTTTTCACTCTCGGCAGCCTCCGGAGCAAAAAAGACAAACCTCTAGGTTTTGCTGCCACAGCAAAGGTGCCAGCGGGGAAAAGTGATGCTGGTCCTCACTGCCTCCTGGAACCCTTTCAAATGCCCCACACAATTTGGCCCTCTCTGCTTTCCTGCGCACTCTATCCTCAAAAGCACCTTTTTTCACTCTACGCAGCCTCCGGAGCAAAAAAGACAAACGTCCAGCTTTTGCTGCCACAGCAAAGGTGCCAGCGGGGAAAAGTGATGCTCGTCCTCACTGCCTCCTTGAACCCCTTCAAATGCCCCAGATAATTTGGCCCTCTCTGCTTTCCTGCGCACTCTATCCTCAAAAGCACCTTTTTTCACTCTCGGCGGCGTTTGGAGCAAAAAAGACAAACGTCCAGCTTTTGCTGCCACAGCAAAGGTGCCAGCGGGGAAAAGTGATGCTGGTCCTAACTGCCTCCTGGAACCCCTTCAAATGCCCCACACAATTTGGCCCTCTCTGCTTTCCTGCGCACTCTATCCTCAAAAGCACCTTTTCTCACTCTCGGCAGCCTCCGCAGCAAAAAAGACAAACGTCCAGCATTTGCTGCCACAGCAAAGGTGCCAGCGGGGAAAAGTGATGCTCGTCCTCACTGCCTCCTGGAACCCCTTCAAATGCCCCACACAATTTGGCCCTCTCTGCTTTCCTGCGCACTCTATCCTCAAAAGCACCTTTTTTCACTCTCAGCAGCCTCCGGAGCAAAAAAGACAAACGTCCAGCTTTTGCTGCCACAGCAAAGGTGCCAGCGGGGAAAAGTCATGCTGGTCCTCACTGCCTCCTGGAACCCCTTCAAATGCCCCAGACAATTTGGCCCTCTCTGCTTTCCTGCGCACTCTATCCTCAAAAGCACCTTTTTTCACTCTCGGCAGCCTCCGCAGCAAAAAAGACAAACCTCTAGGTTTTGCTGCCACAGCAAAGGTGCCAGCGGGGTAAAGTGATGCTGGTCCTCACTGCCTCCTGGAAACCCTTCAAATGCCCCACACAATTTGGCCCTCTCTGCTTTCCTGCGCACTCTATCCTCAAAAGCACCTTTTTTCACTCTACGCAGCCTCCGGAGCAAAAAAGACAAACGTCCACCTTTTGCTGCCACAGCAAAGGTGCCAGCGGGGAAAAGTGATGCTGGTCCTCACTGCCTCCTGGAACCCCTTCAAATGCCCCAGATAATTTGGCCCTCTCTGCTTTCCTGCGCACTCTATCCTCAAAAGCACCTTTTTTCACTCTCGGCGGCGTTTGGAGCAAAAAAGACAAACGTCCAGCTTTTGCTGCCACAGCAAAGGTGCCAGCGGGGAAAAGTGATGCTGGTCCTAACTGCCTCCTGGAACCCCTTCAAATGCCCCACACAATTTGGCCCTCTCTGCTTTCCTGCGCACTCTATCCTCAAAAGCACCTTTTTTCACTCCACGCAGCCTCCGCAGCAAAAAAGACAAACGTCCAGCTTTTGCTGCCACAGCAAAGGTGCCAGCGGGGAAAAGTGATGCTGGTCCTCACTGCCTCCTGGAACCCCTTCAAATGCTCCACACAATTTGTCCCTCTCTGCTTTCCTGCGCACTCTATCCTCAAAAGCACCTTTTTTCACTCTCGTCGGCGTTTGGAGAAAAAAAGAAAAACGTCCAGCTTTTGCTGCCACAGCAAAGGTGCCAGCGGGGAAAAGTGATGCTGGTCCTCAATGCCTCCTGGAACCCCATCGAATGCCCCAGACAATTTGGCCCTCTCTGCTTTCCTGCGCACTCTATCCTCAAAAGCACCTTTTTTCACTCTCGGCAGACTCCGGAGCAAAAAAGACAAACGTCCAGCTTTTGCTGCCACAGCAAAGGTGCCAGCGGGGAAAAGTGATGCTGGTCCTCACTGCCTCCTGGAACCCCTTCAAATGCCCCAGACAATTTGGCCCTCTCTGCTTTCCTGCGCACTCTATCCTCAAAAGCACCTTTTTTCACTCTCGGCGGCGTTTGGAGCAAAAAAGACAAACGTCCAGCTTTTGCTGCCACAGCAAAGGTGCCAGCGGGGAAAAGTGATGCTGGTCCTAACTGCCTCCTGGAACCCCTTCAAATGCCCCACACAATTTGGCCCTCTCTGCTTTCCTGCGCACTCTATCCTCAAAAGCACCTTTTCTCACTCTCGGCAGCCTCCGCAGCAAAAAAGACAAACGTCCAGCTTTTGCTGCCACAGCAAAGGTGCCAGCGGGGAAAAGTGATGCTGGTCCTCACTGCCTCCTGGAACCCCTTCAAATGCCCCACACAATTTGGCCCTCTCTGCTTTCCTGCGCACTCTATCCTCAAAAGCACCTTTTTTCACTCTCGGCAGCCTCCGCAGCAAAAAAGACAAACGTCCAGCTTTTGCTGCCACAGCAAAGGTGCCAGCGGGGAAAAGTGATTCTAGTCCTCAATGCCTCCTGGAACCCCATCGAATGCCCCAGACAATTTGGCCCTCTCTGCTTTCCTGCGCACTCTATCCTCAAAAGCACCTTTTTTCACTCTCGGCAGACTCCGCAGCAAAAAAGACAAACGTCCAGCTTTTGCTGCCACAGCAAAGGTGCCAGCGGGGAAAAGTGATGCTGGTCCTCACTGCCTCCTGGAACCCCTTCAAATGCCCCAGACAATTTGGCCCTCTCTGCTTTCCTGCGCACTCTATCCTCTAAAGCATCATTTTTTCACTCTCGGCGGCGTTTGGAGCAAAAAAGACAAACGTCCAGCTTTTGCTGCCACAGCAAAGGTGCCAGCGGGGAAAAGTGATGCTGGTCCTCACTGCCTCCTGGAACCCCTTCAAATGCCCCACACAATTTGGCCCTCTCTGCTTTCCTGCGCACTCTATCCTCAAAAGCACCTTTTTTCACTCTCGGCAGCCTCCGCAGCAAAAAAGACAAATGTCCAGCTTTTGCTACCACAGCAAAGGTGCCAGCAAGGAAAAGTGATGCTGGTCCTCACTGCCTCCTGGAACCCCTTCAAATGCCCCACACAATTCGGCCCTCTCTGCTTTCCTGCGCACTCTATCCTCAAAAGCACCTTTTTTCACTCTCGGCAGACTCCGCAGCAAAAAAGACAAACGTCCAGCTTTTCCTGCCACAACAAAGGTGCCAGCGGGGAAAAGTGATGCTCGTCCTCACTGCCTCCTGGAACCCCTTCAAATGCCCCAGACAATTTGGCCCTCTCTGCTTTCCTGCGCACTCTATCCTCAAAAGCACCTTTTTTCACTCTCGGCAGACTCCGCAGCAAAAAAGACAAACCTCTAGGTTTTGCTGCCACAGCAAAGATGCCAGCGGGGAAAAGTGATGCTCGTCCTCACTGCCTCCTGGAACCCCTTCAAATGCCCCACACAATTTGGCCCTCTCTGCTTTCCTGCGCACTCTATCCTCAAAAGCACCTTTTTCACTCTCGGCAGCCTCCGGAGCAAAAAAGACAAACGTCCAGCTTTTGCTGCCACAGCAAAGGTGCCAGCGGGGAAAAGTGATGCTGGTCCTCACTGCCTCCTGGAACCCTTTCAAATGCCCCACACAATTTGGCCCTCTCTGCTTTCCTGCGCACTCTATCCTCAAAAGCACCTTTTTTCACTCTCGGCAGCCTCCGCAGCAAAAAAGACAAACGTCCAGCTTTTGCTGCCACAGCAAAGGTGCCAGCGGGGAAAAGTGATGCTGGTCCTAACTGCCTCCTGGAACCCCATCGAATGCCCCAGACAATTTGGCCCTCTCTGCTTTCCTGCGCACTCTATCCTCAAAAGCACCTTTTTTCACTCTCGGCAGGCTCCGCAGCAAAAAAGACAAACGTCCAGCTTTTGCTGCCACAGCAAAGGTGCCAGCGGGGAAAAGTGATGCTGGTCCTCACTGCCTCCTGGAACCCCTTCAAATGCCCCACACAATTTGGCCCTCTCTGCTTTCCTGCGCACTCTATCCTCAAAAGCACCTTTTTTCACTCTCGGCGGCGTTGGGAGCAAAACCGACAAACCTCCAGCTTTTGCTGCCACAGCAAAGGTGCCAGCGGGGAAAAGTGATGCTGGTCCTCACTGCCTCCTGGAACCCCTTCAAATGCCCCACACAATTTGGCCCTCTCTGCTTTCCTGCGCACTCTATCCTCAAAAGCACCTTTTTCACTCTCGGCAGCCTCCGCAGCAAAAAAGACAAACGTCCAGCTTTTGCTGCCACAGCAAAGGTGCCAGCGGGGAAAAGTGATGCTGGTCCTAACTGCCTCCTGGAACCCCTTCAAATGCCCCAGACAATTTGGCCCTCTCTGCTTTCCTGCGCACTCTATCCTCAAAAGCACCTTTTCTCACTCTCGGCAGCCTCCGCAGCAAAAAAGACAAACGTCCAGCTTTTGCTGCCACAGCAAAGGTGCCAGAGGGGAAAAGTGATGCTCGTCCTCACTGCCTCCTGGAACCCCTTCAAATGCCCCACACAATTTGGTCCTCTCTGCTTTCCTGCGCACTCTATCCTCAAAAGCACCTTTTTTCACTCTCGGCAGCCTCCGCAGCAAAAAAGACAAACGTCCAGCTTTTGCTGCCACAGCAAAGGTGCCAGCGGGGAAAAGTGATGCTGGTCCTCAATGCCTCCTGGAACCCCATCGAATGCCCCAGACAATTTGGCCCTCTCTGCTTTCCTGCGCACTCTATCCTCAAAAGCACCTTTTTTCACTCTCGGCAGACTCCGCAGCAAAAAAGACAAACGTCCAGCTTTTGCTGCCACAGCAAAGGTGCCAGCGGGGAAAAGTGATGCTGGTCCTCACTGCCTCCTGGAACCCCTTCAAATGCCCCACACAATTTGGCACACTCTGCTTTCCTGCGCACTCTATCCTCAAAAGCACCTTTTTTCACTCTCGGCGGCGTTGGGAGCAAAACCGACAAACCTCCAGCTTTTGCTGCCACAGCAAAGGTGCCAGCGGGGAAAAGTGATGCTGGTCCTCACTGCCTCCTGGAACCCCTTCAAATGCCCCACACAATTTGGCCCTCTCTGCTTTCCTGCGCACTCTATCCTCAAAAGCATCATTTTTTCACTCTCGGCGGCGTTTGGAGCAAAAAAGACAAACGTCCAGCTTTTGCTGCCACAGCAAAGGTGCCAGCGGGGAAAAGTGATGCTGGTCCTCACTGCCTCCTGGAACCCTTTCAAATGCCCCACACAATTTGGCCCTCTCTGCTTTCCTGCGCACTCTATCCTCAAAAGCACCTTTTTTCACTCTCGGCAGCCTCCGCAGCAAAAAAGACAAATGTCCAGCTTTTGCTACCACAGCAAAGGTGCCAGCAAGGAAAAGTGATGCTGGTCCTCACTGCCTCCTGGAACCCCTTCAAATGCCCCACACAATTTGGCCCTCTCTGCTTTCCTGCGCACTCTATCCTCAAAAGCACCTTTTTTCACTCTCGGCAGACTCCGCAGCAAAAAAGACAAACGTCCAGCTTTTCCTGCCACAGCAAAGGTGCCAGAGGGGAAAAGTGATGCTCGTCCTCACTGCCTCCTGGAACCCCTTCAAATGCCCTACACAATTTGGCCCTCTCTGCTTTCCTGCGCACTCTATCCTCAAAAGCACCTTTTTTCACTCTCGGCAGCCTCCGCAGCAAAAAAGACAAACCTCTAGGTTTTGCTGCCACAGCAAAGATGCCAGCGGGGAAAAGTGATGCTCGTCCTCACTGCCTCCTGGAACCCCTTCAAATGCCCCACACAATTTGGCCCTCTCTGCTTTCCTGCGCACTCTATCCTCAAAAGCACCTTTTTCACTCTCGGCAGCCTCCGGAGCAAAAAAGACAAACGTCCAGCTTTTGCTGCCACAGCAAAGGTGCCAGCGGGGAAAAGTGATGCTGGTCCTCACTGCCTCCTGGAACCCTTTCAAATGCCCTACACAATTTGGCCCTCTCTGCTTTCCTGCGCACTCTATCCTCAAAAGCACCTTTTTTCACTCTCGGCAGCCTCCGCAGCAAAAAAGACAAACCTCTAGGTTTTGCTGCCACAGCAAAGATGCCAGCGGGGAAAAGTGATGCTCGTCCTCACTGCCTCCTCGAACCCCTTCAAATGCCCCAGACAATTTGGCCCTCTCTGCTTTCCTGCGCACTCTATCCTCAAAAGCACCTTTTTTCACTCTCGGCAGCCTCCGCAGCAAAAAAGACAAACGTCCAGCTTTTGCTGCCACAGCAAAGGTGCCAGCGGGGAAAAGTGATGCTGGTCCTCACTGCCTCCTGGAACCCCATCGAATGCCCCAGATAATTTGGATCTCTCTGCTTTCCTGCGCACTCTATCCTCAAAAGCACCTTTTTTCACTCTCGGCAGACTCCGCAGCAAAAAAGACAAACGTCCAGCTTTTGCTGCCACAGCAAAGGTGCCAGCGGGGAAAAGTGATGCTGGTCCTCACTGCCTCCTGGAACCCCTTCAAATGCCCCACACAATTTGGCCCTCTCTGCTTTCCTGCGCACTCTATCCTCAAAAGCACCTTTTTTCACTCTCGGCGGCGTTGGGAGCAAAACCGACAAACCTCCAGCTTTTGCTGCCACAGCAAAGGTGCCAGCGGGGAAAAGTGATGCTGGTCCTCACTGCCTCCTGGAACCCCTTCAAATGCCCCACACAATTTGGCCCTCTCTGCTTTCCTGCGCACTCTATCCTCAAAAGCACCTTTTTTCACTCTCGGCAGCCTCCGCAGCAAAAAAGACAAACGTCCAGCTTTTGCTGCCACAGCAAAGGTGCCAGCGGGGAAAAGTGATGCTGGTCCTCACTGCCTCCTGGAACCCTTTCAAATGCCCCACACAATTTGGCCCTCTCTGCTTTCCTGCGCACTCTATCCTCAAAAGCACCTTTTTTCACTCTCGGCAGCCTCCGGAGCAAAAAAGACAAACCTCTAGGTTTTGCTGCCACAGCAAAGGTGCCAGCGGGGAAAAGTGATGCTGGTCCTCACTGCCTCCTGGAACCCTTTCAAATGCCCCACACAATTTGGCCCTCTCTGCTTTCCTGCGCACTCTATCCTCAAAAGCACCTTTTTTCACTCTACGCAGCCTCCGGAGCAAAAAAGACAAACATCCAGCTTTTGCTACCACAGCAAAGGTGCCAGCGGGGAAAAGTGATTCTAGTCCTCAATGCCTCCTGGAACCCCATCGAATGCCCCAGACAATTTGGCCCTCTCTGCTTTCCTGCGCACTCTATCCTCAAAAGCACCTTTTTTCACTCTCGGCAGACTCCGCAGCAAAAAAGACAAACGTCCAGCTTTTGCTGCCACAGCAAAGGTGCCAGCGGGGAAAAGTGATGCTGGTCCTCACTGCCTCCTGGAACCCCTTCAAATGCCCCAGACAATTTGGCCCTCTCTGCTTTCCTGCGCACTCTCTCCTCTAAAGCATCATTTTTTCACTCTCGGCGGCGTTTGGAGCAAAAAAGACAAACGTCCAGCTTTTGCTGCCACAGCAAAGGTGCCAGCGGGGAAAAGTGATGCTGGTCCTCACTGCCTCCTGGAACCCCTTCAAATGCCCCACACAATTTGGCCCTCTCTGCTTTCCTGCGCACTCTATCCTCAAAAGCACCTTTTTTCACTCTCGGCAGCCTCCGCAGCAAAAAAGACAAATGTCCAGCTTTTGCTACCACAGCAAAGGTGCCAGCAAGGAAAAGTGATGCTGGTCCTCACTGCCTCCTGGAACCCCTTCAAATGCCCCACACAATTTGGCCCTCTCTGCTTTCCTGCGCACTCTATCCTCAAAAGCACCTTTTTTCACTCTCGGCAGACTCCGCAGCAAAAAAGACAAACGTCCAGCTTTTCCTGCCACAACAAAGGTGCCAGCGGGGAAAAGTGATGCTCGTCCTCACTGCCTCCTGGAACCCCTTCAAATGCCCCACACAATTTGGCCCTCTCTGCTTTCCTGCGCACTCTATCCTCAAAAGCACCTTTTTCACTCTCGGCAGCCTCCGGAGCAAAAAAGACAAACGTCCAGCTTTTGCTGCCACAGCAAAGGTGCCAGCGGGGAAAAGTGATGCTGGTCCTCACTGCCTCCTGGAACCCTTTCAAATGCCCCACACAATTTGGCCCTCTCTGCTTTCCTGCGCACTCTATCCTCAAAAGCACCTTTTTTCACTCTCGTCGGCGTTTGGAGCAAAAAAGAAAAACGTCCAGCTTTTGCTGCCACAGCAAAGGTGCCAGCGGGGAAAAGTGATGCTGGTCCTCACTGCCTCCTGGAACCCCATCGAATGCCCCAGACAATTTGGCCCTCTCTGCTTTCCTGCGCACTCTATCCTCAAAAGCACCTTTTTTCACTCTCGGCAGACTCCGGAGCAAAAAAGACAAACGTCCAGCTTTTGCTGCCACAGCAAAGGTGCCAGCGGGGAAAAGTGATGCTGGTCCTCACTTCCTCCTGGAACCCCTTCAAATGCCCCACACAATTTGGCCCTCTCTGCTTTCATGCGCACTCTATCCTCAAAAGCATCATTTTTTCACTCTCGGCGGCGTTTGGAGCAAAAAAGACAAACGTCCAGCTTTTGCTGCCACAGCAAAGGTGCCAGCGGGGAAAAGTGATGCTCGTCCTCACTGCCTCCTGGAACCCCTTCAAATGCCCCACACAATTTGGCCCTCTCTGCTTTCCTGCGCACTCTATCCTCAAAAGCACCCTTTTCACTCTCGGCAGCCTCCGCAGCAAAAAAGACAAACGTCCAGCTTTTGCTGCCACAGCAAAGGTGCCAGCGGGGAAAAGTGATGCTGGTCCTCACTGCCTCCTGGAACCCTTTCAAATGCCCCACACAATTTGGCCCTCTCTGCTTTCCTGCGCACTCTATCCTCAAAAGCACCTTTTTTCACTCTCGGCAGCCTCTGGATTAAAAAAGACAAGCCTCTAGGTTTTGCTGCCACAGCAAAGGTGCCAGCGGGGAAAAGTGATGCTGGTCCTCACTGCCTCCTGGAACCCCTTCAAATGCCCCACACAATTTGGCCCTCTCTGCTTTCCTGCGCACTCTATCCTCAAAAGCACCTTTTTTCACTCTCGGCGTCGTTTGGAGCAAAAAAGACAAACGTCCAGCTTTTGCTGCCACAGCAAAGGTGCCAGCGGGGAAAAGTGATGCTGGTCCTAACTGCCTCCTGGAACCCCTTCAAATGCCCCAGACAATTTGGCCCTCTCTGCTTTCCTGCGCACTCTATCCTCAAAAGCACCTTTTTTCACTCTACGCAGCCTCCGCAGCAAAAAAGACAAACATCCAGCTTTTGCTGCCGCAGCAAAGGTGCCAGCGGGGAAAAGTGATGCTGGTCCTCACTGCCTCCTGGAACCCCTTCAAATGCCCCAGACAATTTGGCCCTCTCTGCTTTCCTGCGCACTCTATCCTCAAAAGCACCTTTTTTCACTCTCGGCAGACTCCGCAGCAAAAAAGACAAACGTCCAGCTTTTGCTGCCACAGCAAAGGTGCCAGCGGGGAAAAGTGATGCTCGTCCTCACTGCCTCCTGGAACCCCTTCAAATGCCCCACACAATTTGGCCCTCTCTGCTTTCCTGCGCACTCTATCCTCAAAAGCACCTTTTTCACTCTCGGCAGCCTCCGCAGCAAAAAAGACAAACGTCCAGCTTTTGCTGCCACAGCAAAGGTGCCAGCGGGGAAAAGTCATGCTGGTCCTCACTGCCTCCTGGAACCCTTTCAAATGCCCCACACAATTTGGCCCTCTCTGCTTTCCTGCGTACTCTATCCTCAAAAGCACCTTTTTTCACTCTCGGCAGCCTCCGGATTAAAAAAGACAAACCTCTAGGTTTTGCTGCCACAGCAAAGGTGCCAGCGGGGAAAAGTGATGCTGGTCCTCACTGCCTCCTGGAACCCCTTCAAATGCCCCACACAATTTGGCCCTCTCCGCTTTCCTGCGCACTCTATCCTCAAAAGCACCTTTTTTCACTCTACGCAGCCTCCGGAGCAAAAAAGACAAACATCCAGCTTTTGCTGCCACAGCAAAGGTGCCAGCGGGGAAAAGTGATGCTGGTCCTAACTGCCTCCTGGAACCCCTTCAAATGCCACAGACAATTTGGCCCTCTCTGCTTTCCTGTGCACTCTATCCTCAAAAGCACCTTTTCTCACTCTCGGCAGCCTCCGCAGCAAAAAAGACAAACGTCCAGCTTTTGCTGCCACAGCAAAGGTGCCAGAGGGGAAAAGTGATGCTGGTCCTCAATGCCTCCTGGAACCCCATCGAATGCCCCACACAATTTGGCCCTCTCTGCTTTCCTGCGCACTCTATCCTCAAAAGCACCTTTTTTCACTCTCAGCAGCCTCCGCAGCAAAAAAGACAAACGTCCAGCTTTTGCTGCCACAGCAAAGGTGCCATCGCGGAAAAGTGATGCTGGTCCTCACTGCCTCCTGGAACCCCTTCAAATGCCCCAGACAATTTGGCCCTCTCTGCTTTCCTGCGCACTCTATCCTCAAAAGCACCTTTTTTCAATCTACGCAGCCTCCGGAGCAAAAAAGACAAACGTCCAGCTTTTGCTGCCACAGCAAAGGTGCCAGCGGGGAAAAGTGATGCTGGTCCTCACTGCCTCCTGGAACCCCTTCAAATGCCCCAGACAATTTGGCCTTCTCTGCTTTCCTGCGCACTCTATCCTCAAAAGCACCTTTTTTCACTCTCGGCGGCGTTTGGAGCAAAAAAGACAAACGTCCAGCTTTTGCTGCCACAGCAAAGGTGCCAGCGGGGAAAAGTGATGCTGGTCCTAACTGCCTCCTGGAACCCCTTCAAATGCCCCACACAATTTGGCCCTCTCTGCTTTCCTGCGCACTCTATCCTCAAAAGCACCTTTTTTCACTCTCGGCGGCGTTTGGAGCAAAAAAGAAAAACGTCCAGCTTTTGCTGCCACAGCAAAGGTGCCAGCGGGGAAAAGTGATGCTGGTCCTCAATGCCTCCTGGAACCCCATCGAATGCCCCAGACAATTTGGCCCTCTCTGCTTTCCTGCGCACTCTATCCTCAAAAGCACCTTTTTTCACTCTCGGCAGACTCCGCAGCAAAAAAGACAAACGTCCAGCTTTTGCTGCCACAGCAAAGGTGCCAGCGGGGAAAAGTGATGCTGGTCCTCACTGCCTCCTGGAACCCCTTCAAATGCCCCAGACAATTTGGCCCTCTCTGCTTTCCTGCGCACTCTATCCTCAAAAGCACCTTTTTTCACTCTCGGCGGCGTTTGGAGCAAAACCGACAAACCTCCAGCTTTTGCTGCCACAGCAAAGGTGCCAGCGGGGAAAAGTGATGCTGGTCCTCACTGCCTCCTGGAACCCCTTCAAATGCCCCACACAATTTGGCCCTCTCTGCTTTCCTGCGCACTCTATCCTCAAAAGCACCTTTTTTCACTCCACGCAGCCTCCGCAGCAAAAAAGACAAACGTCCAGCTTTTGCTGCCGCAGCAAAGGTGCCAGCGGGGAAAAGTGATGCTGGTCCTCACTGCCTCCTGGAACCCCTTCAAATGCCCCACACAATTTGGCCCTCTCTGCTTTCCTGCGCACTCTATCCTCAAAAGCACCTTTTTTCACTCTCGGCGGCGTTTGGAGCAAAAAAGAAAAACGTCCAGCTTTTGCTGCCACAGCAAAGGTGCCAGCGGGGAAAAGTGATGCTGGTCCTCAATGCCTCCTGGAACCCCATCGAATGCCCCAGACAATTTGGCCCTCTCTGCTTTCCTGCGCACTCTATCCTCAAAAGCACCTTTTTTCACTCTCGGCAGACTCCGCAGCAAAAAAGACAAACGTCCAGCTTTTGCTGCCACAGCAAAGGTGCCAGCGGGGAAAAGTGATGCTGGTCCTCACTGCCTCCTGGAACCCCTTCAAATGCCCCAGACAATTTGGCCCTCTCTGCTTTCCTGCGCACTCTATCCTCAAAAGCACCTTTTTTCACTCTCGGCGGCGTTTGGAGCAAAACCGACAAACCTCCAGCTTTTGCTGCCACAGCAAAGGTGCCAGCGGGGAAAAGTGATGCTGGTCCTCACTGCCTCCTGGAACCCCTTCAAATGCCCCACACAATTTGGCCCTCTCTGCTTTCCTGCGCACTCTATCCTCAAAAGCACCTTTTTTCACTCTCGGCAGCCTCCGCAGCAAAAAAGACAAACGTCCAGCTTTTGCTGCCACAGCAAAGGTGCCAGCGGGGAAAAGTGATGCTGGTCCTCACTGCCTCCTGGAACCCTTTCAAATGCCCCAGACAATTTGGCCCTCTCTGCTTTCCTGCGCACTCTATCCTCAAAAGCACCTTTTTTCACTCTCGGCAGCCTCCGGAGCAAAAAAGACAAACCTCTAGGTTTTGCTGCCACAGCAAAGGTGCCAGCGGGGAAAAGTGATGCTGGTCCTCACTGCCTCCTGGAACCCTTTCAAATGCCCCACACAATTTGGCCCTCTCTGCTTTCCTGCGCACTCTATCCTCAAAAGCACCTTTTTTCACTCTACGCAGCCTCCGGAGCAAAAAAGACAAACGTCCAGCTTTTGCTGCCACAGCAAAGGTGCCAGCGGGGAAAAGTGATGCTGGTCCTCACTGCCTCCTTGAACCCCTTCAAATGCCCCAGATAATTTGGCCCTCTCTGCTTTCCTGCGCACTCTATCCTCAAAAGCACCTTTTTTCACTCTCGGCGGCGTTTGGAGCAAAAAAGACAAACGTCCAGCTTTTGCTGCCACAGCAAAGGTGCCAGCGGGGAAAAGTGATGCTGGTCCTAACTGCCTCCTGGAACCCCTTCAAATGCCCCACACAATTTGGCCCTCTCTGCTTTCCTGCGCACTCTATCCTCAAAAGCACCTTTTCTCACTCTCGGCAGCCTCCGCAGCAAAAAAGACAAACGTCCAGCATTTGCTGCCACAGCAAAGGTGCCAGCGGGGAAAAGTGATGCTCGTCCTCACTGCCTCCTGGAACCCCTTCAAATGCCCCACACAATTTGGCCCTCTCTGCTTTCCTGCGCACTCTATCCTCAAAAGCACCTTTTTTCACTCTCAGCAGCCTCCGGAGCAAAAAAGACAAACGTCCAGCTTTTGCTGCCACAGCAAAGGTGCCAGCGGGGAAAAGTCATGCTGGTCCTCACTGCCTCCTGGAACCCCTTCAAATGCCCCAGACAATTTGGCCCTCTCTGCTTTCCTGCGCACTCTATCCTCAAAAGCACCTTTTTTCACTCTCGGCAGCCTCCGGAGTAAAAAAGACAAACCTCTAGGTTTTGCTGCCACAGCAAAGGTGCCAGCGGGGTAAAGTGATGCTGGTCCTCACTGCCTCCTGGAAACCCTTCAAATGCCCCACACAATTTGGCCCTCTCCGCTTTCCTGCGCACTCTATCCTCAAAAGCACCTTTTTTCACTCTACGCAGCCTCCGGAGCAAAAAAGACAAACATCCAGCTTTTGCTGCCACAGCAAAGGTGCCAGCGGGGAAAAGTGATGCTGGTCCTAACTGCCTCCTGGAACCCCTTCAAATGCCACAGACAATTTGGCCCTCTCTGCTTTCCTGTGCACTCTATCCTCAAAAGCACCTTTTCTCACTCTCGGCAGCCTCCGCAGCAAAAAAGACAAACGTCCAGCTTTTGCTGCCACAGCAAAGGTGCCAGAGGGGAAAAGTGATGCTGGTCCTCAATGCCTCCTGGAACCCCATCGAATGCCCCACACAATTTGGCCCTCTCTGCTTTCCTGCGCACTCTATCCTCAAAAGCACCTTTTTTCACTCTCAGCAGCCTCCGCAGCAAAAAAGACAAACGTCCAGCTTTTGCTGCCACAGCAAAGGTGCCATCGCGGAAAAGTGATGCTGGTCCTCACTGCCTCCTGGAACCCCTTCAAATGCCCCAGACAATTTGGCCCTCTCTGCTTTCCTGCGCACTCTATCCTCAAAAGCACCTTTTTTCAATCTACGCAGCCTCCGGAGCAAAAAAGACAAACGTCCAGCTTTTGCTGCCACAGCAAAGGTGCCAGCGGGGAAAAGTGATGCTGGTCCTCACTGCCTCCTGGAACCCCTTCAAATGCCCCAGACAATTTGGCCTTCTCTGCTTTCCTGCGCACTCTATCCTCAAAAGCACCTTTTTTCACTCTCGGCGGCGTTTGGAGCAAAAAAGACAAACGTCCAGCTTTTGCTGCCACAGCAAAGGTGCCAGCGGGGAAAAGTGATGCTGGTCCTAACTGCCTCCTGGAACCCCTTCAAATGCCCCACACAATTTGGCCCTCTCTGCTTTCCTGCGCACTCTATCCTCAAAAGCACCTTTTTTCACTCTCGGCGGCGTTTGGAGCAAAAAAGAAAAACGTCCAGCTTTTGCTGCCACAGCAAAGGTGCCAGCGGGGAAAAGTGATGCTGGTCCTCAATGCCTCCTGGAACCCCATCGAATGCCCCAGACAATTTGGCCCTCTCTGCTTTCCTGCGCACTCTATCCTCAAAAGCACCTTTTTTCACTCTCGGCAGACTCCGCAGCAAAAAAGACAAACGTCCAGCTTTTGCTGCCACAGCAAAGGTGCCAGCGGGGAAAAGTGATGCTGGTCCTCACTGCCTCCTGGAACCCCTTCAAATGCCCCAGACAATTTGGCCCTCTCTGCTTTCCTGCGCACTCTATCCTCAAAAGCACCTTTTTTCACTCTCGGCGGCGTTTGGAGCAAAACCGACAAACCTCCAGCTTTTGCTGCCACAGCAAAGGTGCCAGCGGGGAAAAGTGATGCTGGTCCTCACTGCCTCCTGGAACCCCTTCAAATGCCCCACACAATTTGGCCCTCTCTGCTTTCCTGCGCACTCTATCCTCAAAAGCACCTTTTTTCACTCCACGCAGCCTCCGCAGCAAAAAAGACAAACGTCCAGCTTTTGCTGCCGCAGCAAAGGTGCCAGCGGGGAAAAGTGATGCTGGTCCTCACTGCCTCCTGGAACCCCTTCAAATGCCCCACACAATTTGGCCCTCTCTGCTTTCCTGCGCACTCTATCCTCAAAAGCACCTTTTTTCACTCTCGGCGGCGTTTGGAGCAAAAAAGAAAAACGTCCAGCTTTTGCTGCCACAGCAAAGGTGCCAGCGGGGAAAAGTGATGCTGGTCCTCAATGCCTCCTGGAACCCCATCGAATGCCCCAGACAATTTGGCCCTCTCTGCTTTCCTGCGCACTCTATCCTCAAAAGCACCTTTTTTCACTCTCGGCAGACTCCGCAGCAAAAAAGACAAACGTCCAGCTTTTGCTGCCACAGCAAAGGTGCCAGCGGGGAAAAGTGATGCTGGTCCTCACTGCCTCCTGGAACCCCTTCAAATGCCCCAGACAATTTGGCCCTCTCTGCTTTCCTGCGCACTCTATCCTCAAAAGCACCTTTTTTCACTCTCGGCGGCGTTTGGAGCAAAACCGACAAACCTCCAGCTTTTGCTGCCACAGCAAAGGTGCCAGCGGGGAAAAGTGATGCTGGTCCTCACTGCCTCCTGGAACCCCTTCAAATGCCCCACACAATTTGGCCCTCTCTGCTTTCCTGCGCACTCTATCCTCAAAAGCACCTTTTTTCACTCTCGGCAGCCTCCGCAGCAAAAAAGACAAACGTCCAGCTTTTGCTGCCACAGCAAAGGTGCCAGCGGGGAAAAGTGATGCTGGTCCTCACTGCCTCCTGGAACCCTTTCAAATGCCCCAGACAATTTGGCCCTCTCTGCTTTCCTGCGCACTCTATCCTCAAAAGCACCTTTTTTCACTCTCGGCAGCCTCCGGAGCAAAAAAGACAAACCTCTAGGTTTTGCTGCCACAGCAAAGGTGCCAGCGGGGAAAAGTGATGCTGGTCCTCACTGCCTCCTGGAACCCTTTCAAATGCCCCACACAATTTGGCCCTCTCTGCTTTCCTGCGCACTCTATCCTCAAAAGCACCTTTTTTCACTCTACGCAGCCTCCGGAGCAAAAAAGACAAACGTCCAGCTTTTGCTGCCACAGCAAAGGTGCCAGCGGGGAAAAGTGATGCTGGTCCTCACTGCCTCCTTGAACCCCTTCAAATGCCCCAGATAATTTGGCCCTCTCTGCTTTCCTGCGCACTCTATCCTCAAAAGCACCTTTTTTCACTCTCGGCGGCGTTTGGAGCAAAAAAGACAAACGTCCAGCTTTTGCTGCCACAGCAAAGGTGCCAGCGGGGAAAAGTGATGCTGGTCCTAACTGCCTCCTGGAACCCCTTCAAATGCCCCACACAATTTGGCCCTCTCTGCTTTCCTGCGCACTCTATCCTCAAAAGCACCTTTTCTCACTCTCGGCAGCCTCCGCAGCAAAAAAGACAAACGTCCAGCATTTGCTGCCACAGCAAAGGTGCCAGCGGGGAAAAGTGATGCTCGTCCTCACTGCCTCCTGGAACCCCTTCAAATGCCCCACACAATTTGGCCCTCTCTGCTTTCCTGCGCACTCTATCCTCAAAAGCACCTTTTTTCACTCTCAGCAGCCTCCGGAGCAAAAAAGACAAACGTCCAGCTTTTGCTGCCACAGCAAAGGTGCCAGCGGGGAAAAGTCATGCTGGTCCTCACTGCCTCCTGGAACCCCTTCAAATGCCCCAGACAATTTGGCCCTCTCTGCTTTCCTGCGCACTCTATCCTCAAAAGCACCTTTTTTCACTCTCGGCAGCCTCCGGAGTAAAAAAGACAAACCTCTAGGTTTTGCTGCCACAGCAAAGGTGCCAGCGGGGTAAAGTGATGCTGGTCCTCACTGCCTCCTGGAAACCCTTCAAATGCCCCACACAATTTGGCCCTCTCTGCTTTCCTGCGCACTCTATCCTCAAAAGCACCTTTTTTCACTCTACGCAGCCTCCGGAGCAAAAAAGACAAACGTCCACCTTTTGCTGCCACAGCAAAGGTGCCAGCGGGGAAAAGTGATGCTGGTCCTCACTGCCTCCTGGAACCCCTTCAAATGCCCCAGATAATTTGGCCCTCTCTGCTTTCCTGCGCACTCTATCCTCAAAAGCACCTTTTTTCACTCTCGGCGGCGTTTGGAGCAAAAAAGACAAACGTCCAGCTTTTGCTGCCACAGCAAAGGTGCCAGCGGGGAAAAGTGATGCTGGTCCTAACTGCCTCCTGGAACCCCTTCAAATGCCCCACACAATTTGGCCCTCTCTGCTTTCCTGCGCACTCTATCCTCAAAAGCACCTTTTTTCACTCCACGCAGCCTCCGCAGCAAAAAAGACAAACGTCCAGCTTTTGCTGCCACAGCAAAGGTGCCAGCGGGGAAAAGTGATGCTGGTCCTCACTGCCTCCTGGAACCCCTTCAAATGCTCCACACAATTTGTCCCTCTCTGCTTTCCTGCGCACTCTATCCTCAAAAGCACCTTTTTTCACTCTCGTCGGCGTTTGGAGAAAAAAAGAAAAACGTCCAGCTTTTGCTGCCACAGCAAAGGTGCCAGCGGGGAAAAGTGATGCTGGTCCTCAATGCCTCCTGGAACCCCATCGAATGCCCCAGACAATTTGGCCCTCTCTGCTTTCCTGCGCACTCTATCCTCAAAAGCACCTTTTTTCACTCTCGGCAGACTCCGGAGCAAAAAAGACAAACGTCCAGCTTTTGCTGCCACAGCAAAGGTGCCAGCGGGGAAAAGTGATGCTGGTCCTCACTGCCTCCTGGAACCCCTTCAAATGCCCCAGACAATTTGGCCCTCTCTGCTTTCCTGCGCACTCTATCCTCAAAAGCACCTTTTTTCACTCTCGGCGGCGTTTGGAGCAAAAAAGACAAACGTCCAGCTTTTGCTGCCACAGCAAAGGTGCCAGCGGGGAAAAGTGATGCTGGTCCTAACTGCCTCCTGGAACCCCTTCAAATGCCCCACACAATTTGGCCCTCTCTGCTTTCCTGCGCACTCTATCCTCAAAAGCACCTTTTCTCACTCTCGGCAGCCTCCGCAGCAAAAAAGACAAACGTCCAGCTTTTGCTGCCACAGCAAAGGTGCCAGCGGGGAAAAGTGATGCTGGTCCTCACTGCCTCCTGGAACCCCTTCAAATGCCCCACACAATTTGGCCCTCTCTGCTTTCCTGCGCACTCTATCCTCAAAAGCACCTTTTTTCACTCTCGGCAGCCTCCGCAGCAAAAAAGACAAACGTCCAGCTTTTGCTGCCACAGCAAAGGTGCCAGCGGGGAAAAGTGATTCTAGTCCTCAATGCCTCCTGGAACCCCATCGAATGCCCCAGACAATTTGGCCCTCTCTGCTTTCCTGCGCACTCTATCCTCAAAAGCACCTTTTTTCACTCTCGGCAGACTCCGCAGCAAAAAAGACAAACGTCCAGCTTTTGCTGCCACAGCAAAGGTGCCAGCGGGGAAAAGTGATGCTGGTCCTCACTGCCTCCTGGAACCCCTTCAAATGCCCCAGACAATTTGGCCCTCTCTGCTTTCCTGCGCACTCTATCCTCTAAAGCATCATTTTTTCACTCTCGGCGGCGTTTGGAGCAAAAAAGACAAACGTCCAGCTTTTGCTGCCACAGCAAAGGTGCCAGCGGGGAAAAGTGATGCTGGTCCTCACTGCCTCCTGGAACCCCTTCAAATGCCCCACACAATTTGGCCCTCTCTGCTTTCCTGCGCACTCTATCCTCAAAAGCACCTTTTTTCACTCTCGGCAGCCTCCGCAGCAAAAAAGACAAACGTCCAGCTTTTGCTGCCACAGCAAAGGTGCCAGCGGGGAAAAGTGATGCTGGTCCTCACTGCCTCCTGGAACCCCTTCAAATGCCCCACACAATTTGGCCCTCTCTGCTTTCCTGCGCACTCTATCCTCAAAAGCACCTTTTTTCACTCTCGGCAGACTCCGCAGCAAAAAAGACAAACGTCCAGCTTTTCCTGCCACAACAAAGGTGCCAGCGGGGAAAAGTGATGCTCGTCCTCACTGCCTCCTGGAACCCCTTCAAATGCCCCACACAATTTGGCCCTCTCTGCTTTCCTGCGCACTCTATCCTCAAAAGCACCTTTTTTCACTCTCGGCAGACTCCGCAGCAAAAAAGACAAACCTCTAGGTTTTGCTGCCACAGCAAAGATGCCAGCGGGGAAAAGTGATGCTGGTCCTCACTGCCTCCTGGAACCCCTTCAAATGCCCCACACAATTTGGCCCTCTCTGCTTTCCTGCGCACTCTATCCTCAAAAGCACCTTTTTCACTCTCGGCAGCCTCCGGAGCAAAAAAGACAAACGTCCAGCTTTTGCTGCCACAGCAAAGGTGCCAGCGGGGAAAAGTGATGCTGGTCCTCACTGCCTCCTGGAACCCTTTCAAATGCCCCACACAATTTGGCCCTCTCTGCTTTCCTGCGCACTCTATCCTCAAAAGCACCTTTTTTCACTCTCGGCAGCCTCCGCAGCAAAAAAGACAAACGTCCAGCTTTTGCTGCCACAGCAAAGGTGCCAGCGGGGAAAAGTGATGCTGGTCCTAACTGCCTCCTGGAACCCCATCGAATGCCCCAGACAATTTGGCCCTCTCTGCTTTCCTGCGCACTCTATCCTCAAAAGCACCTTTTTTCACTCTCGGCAGACTCCGCAGCAAAAAAGACAAACGTCCAGCTTTTGCTGCCACAGCAAAGGTGCCAGCGGGGAAAAGTGATGCTGGTCCTCACTGCCTCCTGGATCCCCTTCAAATGCCCCACACAATTTGGCCCTCTCTGCTTTCCTGCGCACTCTATCCTCAAAAGCACCTTTTTTCACTCTCGGCGGCGTTGGGAGCAAAACCGACAAACCTCCAGCTTTTGCTGCCACAGCAAAGGTGCCAGCGGGGAAAAGTGATGCTGGTCCTCACTGCCTCCTGGAACCCCTTCAAATGCCCCACACAATTTGGCCCTCTCTGCTTTCCTGCGCACTCTATCCTCAAAAGCACCTTTTCTCACTCTCGGCAGCCTCCGCAGCAAAAAAGACAAACGTCCAGCTTTTGCTGCCACAGCAAAGGTGCCAGCGGGGAAAAGTGATGCTGGTCCTCACTGCCTCCTGGAACCCTTTCAAATGCCCCAGACAATTTGGCCCTCTCTGCTTTCCTGCGCACTCTATCCTCAAAAGCACCTTTTTTCACTCTCGGCAGCCTCCGCAGCAAAAAAGACAAACCTCTAGGTTTTGCTGCCACAGCAAAGGTGCCAGCGGGGAAAAGTGATGCTGGTCCTCACTGCCTCCTGGAACCCTTTCAAATGCCCCACACAATTTGGCCCTCTCTGCTTTCCTGCGCACTCTATCCTCAAAAGCACCTTTTTTCACTCTACGCAGCCTCCGGAGCAAAAAAGACAAACATCCAGCTTTTGCTGCCACAGCAAAGGTGCCAGCGGGGAAAAGTCATGCTGGTCCTCACTGCCTCCTGGAACCCCTTCAAATGCCCCACACAATTTGGCCCTCTCTGCTTTCCTGCGCACTCTATCCTCAAAAGCACCTTTTTTCACTCTCGGCGGCGTTTGGAGCAAAAAAGACAAACGTCCAGCTTTTGCTGCCACAGCAAAGGTGCCAGCGGGGAAAAGTGATGCTGGTCCTAACTGCCTCCTGGAACCCCATCGAATGCCCCAGACAATTTGGCCCTCTCTGCTTTCCTGCGCACTCTATCCTCAAAAGCACCTTTTTTCACTCTCGGCAGGCTCCGCAGCAAAAAAGACAAACGTCCAGCTTTTGCTGCCACAGCAAAGGTGCCAGCGGGGAAAAGTGATGCTGGTCCTCACTGCCTCCTGGAACCCCTTCAAATGCCCCACACAATTTGGCCCTCTCTGCTTTCCTGCGCACTCTATCCTCAAAAGCACCTTTTTTCACTCTCGGCGGCGTTGGGAGCAAAACCGACAAACCTCCAGCTTTTGCTGCCACAGCAAAGGTGCCAGCGGGGAAAAGTGATGCTGGTCCTCACTGCCTCCTGGAACCCCTTCAAATGCCCCACACAATTTGGCCCTCTCTGCTTTCCTGCGCACTCTATCCTCAAAAGCACCTTTTTCACTCTCGGCAGCCTCCGCAGCAAAAAAGACAAACGTCCAGCTTTTGCTGCCACAGCAAAGGTGCCAGCGGGGAAAAGTGATGCTGGTCCTAACTGCCTCCTGGAACCCCTTCAAATGCCCCAGACAATTTGGCCCTCTCTGCTTTCCTGCGCACTCTATCCTCAAAAGCACCTTTTCTCACTCTCGGCAGCCTCCGCAGCAAAAAAGACAAACGTCCAGCTTTTGCTGCCACAGCAAAGGTGCCAGAGGGGAAAAGTGATGCTCGTCCTCACTGCCTCCTGGAACCCCTTCAAATGCCCCACACAATTTGGTCCTCTCTGCTTTCCTGCGCACTCTATCCTCAAAAGCACCTTTTTTCACTCTCGGCAGCCTCCGCAGCAAAAAAGACAAACGTCCAGCTTTTGCTGCCACAGCAAAGGTGCCAGCGGGGAAAAGTGATGCTGGTCCTCAATGCCTCCTGGAACCCCATCGAATGCCCCAGACAATTTGGCCCTCTCTGCTTTCCTGCGCACTCTATCCTCAAAAGCACCTTTTTTCACTCTCGGCAGACTCCGGAGCAAAAAAGACAAACGTCCAGCTTTTGCTGCCACAGCAAAGGTGCCAGCGGGGAAAAGTGATGCTGGTCCTCACTGCCTCCTGGAACCCCTTCAAATGCCCCACACAATTTGGCACACTCTGCTTTCCTGCGCACTCTATCCTCAAAAGCACCTTTTTTCACTCTCGGCGGCGTTGGGAGCAAAACCGACAAACCTCCAGCTTTTGCTGCCACAGCAAAGGTGCCAGCGGGGAAAAGTGATGCTGGTCCTCACTGCCTCCTGGAACCCCTTCAAATGCCCCACACAATTTGGCCCTCTCTGCTTTCCTGCGCACTCTATCCTCAAAAGCATCATTTTTTCACTCTCGGCGGCGTTTGGAGCAAAAAAGACAAACGTCCAGCTTTTGCTGCCACAGCAAAGGTGCCAGCGGGGAAAAGTGATGCTGGTCCTCACTGCCTCCTGGAACCCTTTCAAATGCCCCACACAATTTGGCCCTCTCTGCTTTCCTGCGCACTCTATCCTCAAAAGCACCTTTTTTCACTCTCGGCAGCCTCCGCAGCAAAAAAGACAAATGTCCAGCTTTTGCTACCACAGCAAAGGTGCCAGCAAGGAAAAGTGATGCTGGTCCTCACTGCCTCCTGGAACCCCTTCAAATGCCCCACACAATTTGGCCCTCTCTGCTTTCCTGCGCACTCTATCCTCAAAAGCACCTTTTTTCACTCTCGGCAGACTCCGCAGCAAAAAAGACAAACGTCCAGCTTTTCCTGCCACAGCAAAGGTGCCAGAGGGGAAAAGTGATGCTCGTCCTCACTGCCTCCTGGAACCCCTTCAAATGCGCCACACAATTTGGCCCTCTCTGCTTTCCTGCGCACTCTATCCTCAAAAGCACCTTTTTTCACTCTCGGCAGCCTCCGCAGCAAAAAAGACAAACCTCTAGGTTTTGCTGCCACAGCAAAGATGCCAGCGGGGAAAAGTGATGCTCGTCCTCACTGCCTCCTGGAACCCCTTCAAATGCCCCACACAATTTGGCCCTCTCTGCTTTCCTGCGCACTCTATCCTCAAAAGCACCTTTTTCACTCTCGGCAGCCTCCGGAGCAAAAAAGACAAACGTCCAGCTTTTGCTGCCACAGCAAAGGTGCCAGCGGGGAAAAGTGATGCTGGTCCTCACTGCCTCCTGGAACCCTTTCAAATGCCCTACACAATTTGGCCCTCTCTGCTTTCCTGCGCACTCTATCCTCAAAAGCACCTTTTTTCACTCTCGGCAGCCTCCGCAGCAAAAAAGACAAACCTCTAGGTTTTGCTGCCACAGCAAAGATGCCAGCGGGGAAAAGTGATGCTCGTCCTCACTGCCTCCTCGAACCCCTTCAAATGCCCCAGACAATTTGGCCCTCTCTGCTTTCCTGCGCACTCTATCCTCAAAAGCACCTTTTTTCACTCTCGGCAGCCTCCGCAGCAAAAAAGACAAACGTCCAGCTTTTGCTGCCACAGCAAAGGTGCCAGCGGGGAAAAGTGATGCTGGTCCTCACTGCCTCCTGGAACCCCATCGAATGCCCCAGATAATTTGGCCCTCTCTGCTTTCCTGCGCACTCTATCCTCAAAAGCACCTTTTTTCACTCTCGGCAGACTCCGCAGCAAAAAAGACAAACGTCCAGCTTTTGCTGCCACAGCAAAGGTGCCAGCGGGGAAAAGTGATGCTGGTCCTCACTGCCTCCTGGAACCCCTTCAAATGCCCCACACAATTTGGCCCTCTCTGCTTTCCTGCGCACTCTATCCTCAAAAGCACCTTTTTTCACTCTCGGCGGCGTTGGGAGCAAAACCGACAAACCTCCAGCTTTTGCTGCCACAGCAAAGGTGCCAGCGGGGAAAAGTGATGCTGGTCCTCACTGCCTCCTGGAACCCCTTCAAATGCCCCACACAATTTGGCCCTCTCTGCTTTCCTGCGCACTCTATCCTCAAAAGCACCTTTTTTCACTCTCGGCAGCCTCCGCAGCAAAAAAGACAAACGTCCAGCTTTTGCTGCCACAGCAAAGGTGCCAGCGGGGAAAAGTGATGCTGGTCCTCACTGCCTCCTGGAACCCTTTCAAATGCCCCACACAATTTGGCCCTCTCTGCTTTCCTGCGCACTCTATCCTCAAAAGCACCTTTTTTCACTCTCGGCAGCCTCCGGAGCAAAAAAGACAAACCTCTAGGTTTTGCTGCCACAGCAAAGGTGCCAGCGGGGAAAAGTGATGCTGGTCCTCACTGCCTCCTGGAACCCTTTCAAATGCCCCACACAATTTGGCCCTCTCTGCTTTCCTGCGCACTCTATCCTCAAAAGCACCTTTTTTCACTCTACGCAGCCTCCGGAGCAAAAAAGACAAACATCCAGCTTTTGCTACCACAGCAAAGGTGCCAGCGGGGAAAAGTGATTCTAGTCCTCAATGCCTCCTGGAACCCCATCGAATGCCCCAGACAATTTGGCCCTCTCTGCTTTCCTGCGCACTCTATCCTCAAAAGCACCTTTTTTCACTCTCGGCAGACTCCGCAGCAAAAAAGACAAACGTCCAGCTTTTGCTGCCACAGCAAAGGTGCCAGCGGGGAAAAGTGATGCTGGTCCTCACTGCCTCCTGGAACCCCTTCAAATGCCCCAGACAATTTGGCCCTCTCTGCTTTCCTGCGCACTCTATCCTCAAAAGCACCTTTTTTCACTCTCGGCAGACTCCGCAGCAAAAAAGACAAACGTCCAGCTTTTGCTGCCACAGCAAAGGTGCCAGCGGGGAAAAGTGATGCTGGTCCTCACTGCCTCCTGGAACCCCTTCAAATGCCCCAGACAATTTGGCCCTCTCTGCTTTCCTGCGCACTCTATCCTCAAAAGCATCATTTTTTCACTCTCGGCGGCGTTTGGAGCAAAAAAGACAAACGTCCAGCTTTTGCTGCCACAGCAAAGGTGCCAGCGGGGAAAAGTGATGCTGGTCCTCACTGCCTCCTGGAACCCCTTCAAATGCCCCACACAATTTGGCCCTCTCTGCTTTCCTGCGCACTCTATCCTCAAAAGCACCTTTTTTCACTCTCGGCAGCCTCCGCAGCAAAAAAGACAAATGTCCAGCTTTTGCTACCACAGCAAAGGTGCCAGCAAGGAAAAGTGATGCTGGTCCTCACTGCCTCCTGGAACCCCTTCAAATGCCCCACACAATTTGGCCCTCTCTGCTTTCCTGCGCACTCTATCCTCAAAAGCACCTTTTTCACTCTCGGCAGCCTCCGGAGCAAAAAAGACAAACGTCCAGCTTTTGCTGCCACAGCAAAGGTGCCAGCGGGGAAAAGTGATGCTGGTCCTCACTGCCTCCTGGAACCCTTTCAAATGCCCCACACAATTTGGCCCTCTCTGCTTTCCTGCGCACTCTATCCTCAAAAGCACCTTTTTTCACTCTCGGCAGCCTCCGCAGCAAAAAAGACAAACCTCTAGGTTTTGCTGCCACAGCAAAGATGCCAGCGGGGAAAAGTGATGCTCGTCCTCACTGCCTCCTCGAACCCCTTCAAATGCCCCAGACAATTTGGCCCTCTCTGCTTTCCTGCGCACTCTATCCTCAAAAGCACCTTTTTTCACTCTCGGCAGCCTCCGCAGCAAAAAAGACAAACGTCCAGCTTTTGCTGCCACAGCAAAGGTGCCAGCGGGGAAAAGTGATGCTGGTCCTCACTGCCTCCTGGAACCCCATCGAATGCCCCAGATAATTTGGCCCTCTCTGCTTTCCTGCGCACTCTATCCTCAAAAGCACCTTTTTTCACTCTCGGCAGACTCCGCAGCAAAAAAGACAAACGTCCAGCTTTTGCTGCCACAGCAAAGGTGCCAGCGGGGAAAAGTGATGCTGGTCCTCACTGCCTCCTGGAACCCCTTCAAATGCCCCACACAATTTGGCCCTCTCTGCTTTCCTGCGCACTCTATCCTCAAAAGCACCTTTTTTCACTCTCGGCGGCGTTGGGAGCAAAACCGACAAACCTCCAGCTTTTGCTGCCACAGCAAAGGTGCCAGCGGGGAAAAGTGATGCTGGTCCTCACTGCCTCCTGGAACCCCTTCAAATGCCCCACACAATTTGGCCCTCTCTGCTTTCCTGCGCACTCTATCCTCAAAAGCACCTTTTTCACTCTCGGCAGCCTCCGCAGCAAAAAAGACAAACGTCCAGCTTTTGCTGCCACAGCAAAGGTGCCAGCGGGGAAAAGTGATGCTGGTCCTCACTGCCTCCTGGAACCCTTTCAAATGCCCCACACAATTTGGCCCTCTCTGCTTTCCTGCGCACTCTATCCTCAAAAGCACCTTTTTTCACTCTCGGCAGCCTCCGGAGCAAAAAAGACAAACCTCTAGGTTTTGCTGCCACAGCAAAGGTGCCAGCGGGGAAAAGTGATGCTGGTCCTCACTGCCTCCTGGAACCCTTTCAAATGCCCCACACAATTTGGCCCTCTCTGCTTTCCTGCGCACTCTATCCTCAAAAGCACCTTTTTTCACTCTACGCAGCCTCCGGAGCAAAAAAGACAAACATCCAGCTTTTGCTGCCACAGCAAAGGTGCCAGCGGGGAAAAGTGATTCTAGTCCTCAATGCCTCCTGGAACCCCATCGAATGCCCCAGACAATTTGGCCCTCTCTGCTTTCCTGCGCACTCTATCCTCAAAAGCACCTTTTTTCACTCTCGGCAGACTCCGCAGCAAAAAAGACAAACGTCCAGCTTTTGCTGCCACAGCAAAGGTGCCAGCGGGGAAAAGTGATGCTGGTCCTCACTGCCTCCTGGAACCCCTTCAAATGCCCCAGACAATTTGGCCCTCTCTGCTTTCCTGCGCACTCTATCCTCTAAAGCATCATTTTTTCACTCTCGGCGGCGTTTGGAGCAAAAAAGACAAACGTCCAGCTTTTGCTGCCACAGCAAAGGTGCCAGCGGGGAAAAGTGATGCTGGTCCTCACTGCCTCCTGGAACCCCTTCAAATGCCCCACACAATTTGGCCCTCTCTGCTTTCCTGCGCACTCTATCCTCAAAAGCACCTTTTTTCACTCTCGGCAGCCTCCGCAGCAAAAAAGACAAATGTCCAGCTTTTGCTACCACAGCAAAGGTGCCAGCAAGGAAAAGTGATGCTGGTCCTCACTGCCTCCTGGAACCCCTTCAAATGCCCCACACAATTTGGCCCTCTCTGCTTTCCTGCGCACTCTATCCTCAAAAGCACCTTTTTTCACTCTCGGCAGACTCCGCAGCAAAAAAGACAAACGTCCAGCTTTTCCTGCCACAACAAAGGTGCCAGCGGGGAAAAGTGATGCTCGTCCTCACTGCCTCCTGGAACCCCTTCAAATGCCCCACACAATTTGGCCCTCTCTGCTTTCCTGCGCACTCTATCCTCAAAAGCACCTTTTTTCACTCTCGGCAGACTCCGCAGCAAAAAAGACAAACCTCTAGGTTTTGCTGCCACAGCAAAGATGCCAGCGGGGAAAAGTGATGCTCGTCCTCACTGCCTCCTGGAACCCCTTCAAATGCCCCACACAATTTGGCCCTCTCTGCTTTCCTGCGCACTCTATCCTCAAAAGCACCTTTTTTCACTCTCGGCAGCCTCCGGAGCAAAAAAGAAAAACGTCCAGCTTTTGCTGCCACAGCAAAGGTGCCAGCGGGGAAAAGTGATGCTGGTCCTCAATGCCTCCTGGAACCCCATCGAATGCCCCAGACAATTTGGCCCTCTCTGCTTTCCTGCGCACTCTATCCTCAAAAGCACCTTTTTTCACTCTCGGCAGACTCCGCAGCAAAAAAGACAAACGTCCAGCTTTTGCTGCCACAGCAAAGGTGCCAGCGGGGAAAAGTGATGCTGGTCCTCACTGCCTCCTGGAACCCCTTCAAATGCCCCACACAATTTGGCCCTCTCTGCTTTCCTGCGCACTCTATCCTCAAAAGCACCTTTTTTCACTCTCGGCGGCGTTGGGAGCAAAACCGACAAACCTCCAGCTTTTGCTGCCACAGCAAAGGTGCCAGCGGGGAAAAGTGATGCTGGTCCTCACTGCCTCCTGGAACCCCTTCAAATGCCCCACACAATTTGGCCCTCTCTGCTTTCCTGCGCACTCTATCCTCAAAAGCACCTTTTTTCACTCTCGGCAGCCTCCGGAGCAAAAAAGACAAACCTCTAGGTTTTGCTGCCACAGCAAAGGTGCCAGCGGGGAAAAGTGATGCTGGTCCTCACTGCCTCCTGGAACCCTTTCAAATGCCCCACACAATTTGGCCCTCTCTGCTTTCCTGCGCACTCTATCCTCAAAAGCACCTTTTTTCACTCTACGCAGCCTCCGGAGCAAAAAAGACAAACATCCAGCTTTTGCTGCCACAGCAAAGGTGCCAGCGGGGAAAAGTGATGCTGGTCCTCACTGCCTCCTGGAACCCCTTCAAATGCCCCACACAATTTGGCCCTCTCTGCTTTCCTGCGCACTCTATCCTCAAAAGCACCTTTTTTCACTCTCGGCGGCGTTTGGAGCAAAAAAGACAAACGTCCAGCTTTTGCTGCCACAGCAAAGGTGCCAGCGGGGAAAAGTGATGCTGGTCCTAACTGCCTCCTGGAACCCCATCGAATGCCCCAGACAATTTGGCCCTCTCTGCTTTCCTGCGCACTCTATCCTCAAAAGCACCTTTTTTCACTCTCGGCAGACTCCGCAGCAAAAAAGACAAACGTCCAGCTTTTGCTGCCACAGCAAAGGTGCCAGCGGGGAAAAGTGATGCTGGTCCTCACTGCCTCCTGGAACCCCTTCAAATGCCTTAGACAATTTGGCCCTCTCTGCTTTCCTGCGCACTCTATCCTCAAAAGCACCTTTTTTCACTCTCGGCGGCGTTGAGAGCAAAACCGACAAACCTCCAGCTTTTGCTGCCACAGCAAAGGTGCCAGCGGGGAAAAGTGATGCTGGTCCTCACTGCCTCCTGGAACCCCTTCAAATGCCCCACACAATTTGGCCCTCTCTGCTTTCCTGCGCACTCTATCCTCAAAAGCACCTTTTTCACTCTCGGCGGCGTTTGGAGCAAAAAAGACAAACGTCCAGCTTTTGCTGCCACAGCAAAGGTGCCAGCGGGGAAAAGTGATGCTGGTCCTCACTGCCTCCTGGAACCCTTTCAAATGCCCCACACAATTTGGCCCTCTCTGCTTTCCTGCGCACTCTATCCTCAAAAGCACCTTTTTTCACTCTCGGCAGCCTCCGGAGCAAAAAAGACAAACCTCTAGGTTTTGCTGCCACAGCAAAGGTGCCAGCGGGGAAAAGTGATGCTGGTCCTCACTGCCTCCTGGAACCCTTTCAAATGCCCCACACAATTTGGCCCTCTCTGCTTTCCTGCGCACTCTATCCTCAAAAGCACCTTTTTTCACTCTACGCAGCCTCCGGAGCAAAAAAGACAAACATCCAGCTTTTGCTGCCACAGCAAAGGTGCCAGCGGGGAAAAGTGATGCTGGTCCTCACTGCCTCCTGGAACCCCTTCAAATGCCCCACACAATTTGGCCCTCTCTGCTTTCCTGCGCACTCTATCCTCAAAAGCACCTTTTTTCACTCTCGGCGGCGTTTGGAGCAAAAAAGACAAACGTCCAGCTTTTGCTGCCACAGCAAAGGTGCCAGCGGGGAAAAGTGATGCTGGTCCTAACTGCCTCCTGGAACCCCTTCAAATGCCCCACACAATTTGGCCCTCTCTGCTTTCCTGCGCACTCTATCCTCAAAAGCACCTTTTTTCACTCTCGGCAGACTCCGCAGCAAAAAAGACAAACGTCCAGCTTTTGCTGCCACAGCAAAGGTGCCAGCGGGGAAAAGTGATGCTGGTCCTAACTGCCTCCTGGAACCCCATCGAATGCCCCAGACAATTTGGCCCTCTCTGCTTTCCTGCGCACTCTATCCTCAAAAGCACCTTTTTTCACTCTCGGCAGACTCCGCAGCAAAAAAGACAAACGTCCAGCTTTTGCTGCCACAGCAAAGGTGCCAGCGGGGAAAAGTGATGCTGGTCCTCACTGCCTCCTGGAACCCCTTCAAATGCCCCACACAATTTGGCCCTCTCTGCTTTCCTGCGCACTCTATCCTCAAAAGCACCTTTTTTCACTCTCGGCGGCGTTGGGAGCAAAACCGACAAACCTCCAGCTTTTGCTGCCACAGCAAAGGTGCCAGCGGGGAAAAGTGATGCTGGTCCTCACTGCCTCCTGGAACCCCTTCAAATGCCCCACACAATTTGGCCCTCTCTGCTTTCCTGCGCACTCTATCCTCAAAAGCACCTTTTTCACTCTCGGCAGCCTCCGCAGCAAAAAAGACAAACGTCCAGCTTTTGCTGCCACAGCAAAGGTGCCAGCGGGGAAAAGTGTTGCTGGTCCTCACTGCCTCCTGGAACCCTTTCAAATGCCCCACACAATTTGGCCCTCTCTGCTTTCCTGCGCACTCTATCCTCAAAAGCACCTTTTTTCACTCTCGGCAGACTCCGCAGCAAAAAAGACAAACCTCTAGGTTTTGCTGCCACAGCAAAGGTGCCAGCGGGGAAAAGTGATGCTGGTCCTCACTGCCTCCTGGAACCCTTTCAAATGCCCCACACAATTTGGCCCTCTCTGCTTTCCTGCGCACTCTATCCTCAAAAGCACCTTTTTTCACTCTACGCAGCCTCCGGAGCAAAAAAGACAAACATCCAGCTTTTGCTGCCACAGCAAAGGTGCCAGCGGGGAAAAGTGATGCTGGTCCTCACTGCCTCCTGGAACCCCTTCAAATGCCCCACACAATTTGGCCCTCTCTGCTTTCCTGCGCACTCTATCCTCAAAAGCACCTTTTTTCACTCTCGGCAGACTCCGCAGCAAAAAAGACAAACCTCTAGGTTTTGCTGCCACAGCAAAGGTGCCAGCGGGGAAAAGTGATGCTGGTCCTCACTGCCTCCTGGAACCCTTTCAAATGCCCCACACAATTTGGCCCTCTCTGCTTTCCTGCGCACTCTATCCTCAAAAGCACCTTTTTTCACTCTACGCAGCCTCCGGAGCAAAAAAGACAAACATCCAGCTTTTGCTGCCACAGCAAAGGTGCCAGCGGGGAAAAGTGATGCTGGTCCTCACTGCCTCCTGGAACCCCTTCAAATGCCCCACACAATTTGGCCCTCTCTGCTTTCCTGCGCACTCTATCCTCAAAAGCACCTTTTTTCACTCTCGGCGGCGTTTGGAGCAAAAAAGACAAACGTCCAGCTTTTGCTGCCACAGCAAAGGTGCCAGCGGGGAAAAGTGATGCTGGTCCTAACTGCCTCCTGGAACCCCTTCAAATGCCCCACACAATTTGGCCCTCTCTGCTTTCCTGCGCACTCTATCCTCAAAAGCACCTTTTCTCACTCTCGGCAGCCTCCGCAGCAAAAAAGACAAACGTCCAGCTTTTGCTGCCACAGCAAAGGTGCCAGAGGGGAAAAGTGATGCTCGTCCTCACTGCCTCCTGGAACCCCTTCAAATGCCCCACACAATTTGGCCCTCTCTGCTTTCCTGCGCACTCTATCCTCAAAAGCACCTTTTTTCACTCTCGGCAGACTCCGCAGCAAAAAAGACAAACGTCCAGCTTTTGCTGCCACAGCAAAGGTGCCAGCGGGGAAAAGTGATGCTGGTCCTCAATGCCTCCTGGAACCCCATCGAATGCCCCAGACAATTTGGCCCTCTCTGCTTTCCTGCGCACTCTATCCTCAAAAGCACCTTTTTTCACTCTCGGCAGCCTCCGGAGCAAAAAAGACAAACGTCCAGCTTTTGCTGCCACAGCAAAGGTGCCAGCGGGGAAAAGTGATGCTGGTCCTCACTGCCTCCTGGAACCCCTTCAAATGCCCCACACAATTTGGCACACTCTGCTTTCCTGCGCACTCTATCCTCAAAAGCACCTTTTTTCACTCTCGGCGGCGTTGGGAGCAAAACCGACAAACCTCCAGCTTTTGCTGCCACAGCAAAGGTGCCAGCGGGGAAAAGTGATGCTGGTCCTCACTGCCTCCTGGAACCCCTTCAAATGCCCCACACAATTTGGCCCTCTCTGCTTTCCTGCGCACTCTATCCTCAAAAGCACCTTTTTCACTCTCGGCAGCCTCCGCAGCAAAAAAGACAAACGTCCAGCTTTTGCTGCCACAGCAAAGGTGCCAGCGGGGAAAAGTGATGCTGGTCCTCACTGCCTCCTGGAACCCTTTCAAATGCCCCACACAATTTGGCCCTCTCTGCTTTCCTGCGCACTCTATCCTCAAAAGCACCTTTTTTCACTCTCGGCAGCCTCCGGAGCAAAAAAGACAAACCTCTAGGTTTTGCTGCCACAGCAAAGGTGCCAGCGGGGAAAAGTGATGCTGGTCCTCACTGCCTCCTGGAACCCTTTCAAATGCCCCACACAATTTGGCCCTCTCTGCTTTCCTGCGCACTCTATCCTCAAAAGCACCTTTTTTCACTCTACGCAGCCTCCGGAGCAAAAAAGACAAACATCCAGCTTTTGCTGCCACAGCAAAGGTGCCAGCGGGTAAAAGTGATGCTGGTCCTCACTGCCTCCTGGAACCCCTTCAAATGCCCCACACAATTTGGCCCTCTCTGCTTTCCTGCGCACTCTATCCTCAAAAGCACCTTTTTTCACTCTCGTCGGCGTTTGGAGCAAAAAAGACAAACGTCCAGCTTTTGCTGCCACAGCAAAGGTGCCAGCGGGGAAAAGTGATGCTGGTCCTCAATGCCTCCTGGAACCCCATCGAATGCCCCAGACAATTTGGCCCTCTCTGCTTTCCTGCGCACTCTATCCTCAAAAGCACCTTTTTTCACTCTCGGCAGACTCCGCAGCAAAAAAGACAAACGTCCAGCTTTTGCTGCCACAGCAAAGGTGCCAGCGGGGAAAAGTGATGCTGGTCCTCACTGCCTCCTGGAACCCCTTCAAATGCCCCACACAATTTGGCACACTCTGCTTTCCTGCGCACTCTATCCTCAAAAGCACCTTTTTTCACTCTCGGCGGCGTTGGGAGCAAAACCGACAAACCTCCAGCTTTTGCTGCCACAGCAAAGGTGCCAGCGGGGAAAAGTGATGCTGGTCCTCACTGCCTCCTGGAACCCCTTCAAATGCCCCACACAATTTGGCCCTCTCTGCTTTCCTGCGCACTCTATCCTCAAAAGCACCTTTTTCACTCTCGGCAGCCTCCGCAGCAAAAAAGACAAACGTCCAGCTTTTGCTGCCACAGCAAAGGTGCCAGCGGGGAAAAGTGATGCTGGTCCTAACTGCCTCCTGGAACCCCATCGAATGCCCCAGACAATTTGGCCCTCTCTGCTTTCCTGCGCACTCTATCCTCAAAAGCACCTTTTTTCACTCTCGGCAGACTCCGCAGCAAAAAAGACAAACGTCCAGCTTTTGCTGCCACAGCAAAGGTGCCAGCGGGGAAAAGTGATGCTGGTCCTCACTGCCTCCTGGAACCCTTTCAAATGCCCCACACAATTTGGCCCTCTCTGCTTTCCTGCGCACTCTATCCTCAAAAGCACCTTTTTTCACTCTCGGCGGCGTTGGGAGCAAAACCGACAAACCTCCAGCTTTTGCTGCCACAGCAAAGGTGCCAGCGGGGAAAAGTGATGCTGGTCCTCACTGCCTCCTGGAACCCCTTCAAATGCCCCACACAATTTGGCCCTCTCTGCTTTCCTGCGCACTCTATCCTCAAAAGCACCTTTTTCACTCTCGGCAGCCTCCGCAGCAAAAAAGACAAACGTCCAGCTTTTGCTGCCACAGCAAAGGTGCCAGCGGGGAAAAGTGATGCTGGTCCTCACTGCCTCCTGGAACCCTTTCAAATGCCCCACACAATTTGGCCCTCTCTGCTTTCCTGCGCACTCTATCCTCAAAAGCACCTTTTTTCACTCTCGGCAGCCTCCGGAGCAAAAAAGACAAACCTCTAGGTTTTGCTGCCACAGCAAAGGTGCCAGCGGGGAAAAGTGATGCTGGTCCTCACTGCCTCCTGGAACCCTTTCAAATGCCCCACACAATTTGGCCCTCTCTGCTTTCCTGCGCACTCTATCCTCAAAAGCACCTTTTTTCACTCTACGCAGCCTCCGGAGCAAAAAAGACAAACATCCAGCTTTTGCTGCCACAGCAAAGGTGCCAGCGGGGAAAAGTGATGCTGGTCCTCACTGCCTCCTGGAACCCCTTCAAATGCCCCACACAATTTGGCCCTCTCTGCTTTCCTGCGCACTCTATCCTCAAAAGCACCTTTTTTCACTCTCGGCGGCGTTTGGAGCAAAAAAGACAAACGTCCAGCTTTTGCTGCCACAGCAAAGGTGCCAGCGGGGAAAAGTGATGCTGGTCCTCACTGCCTCCTGGAACCCCATCGAATGCCCCAGACAATTTGGCCCTCTCTGCTTTCCTGCGCACTCTATCCTCAAAAGCACCTTTTTTCACTCTACGCAGCCTCCGGAGCAAAAAAGACAAACATCCAGCTTTTGCTGCCACAGCAAAGGTGCCAGCGGGGAAAAGTGATGCTGGTCCTCACTGCCTCCTGGAACCCCTTCAAATGCCCCACACAATTTGGCCCTCTCTGCTTTCCTGCGCACTCTATCCTCAAAAGCACCTTTTTTCACTCTCGGCGGCGTTTGGAGCAAAAAAGACAAACGTCCAGCTTTTGCTGCCACAGCAAAGGTGCCAGCGGGGAAAAGTGATGCTGGTCCTAACTGCCTCCTGGAACCCCTTCAAATGCCCCACACAATTTGGCCCTCTCTGCTTTCCTGCGCACTCTATCCTCAAAAGCACCTTTTTTCACTCTCGGCAGACTCCGCAGCAAAAAAGACAAACGTCCAGCTTTTGCTGCCACAGCAAAGGTGCCAGCGGGGAAAAGTGATGCTGGTCCTAACTGCCTCCTGGAACCCCATCGAATGCCCCAGACTATTTGGCCCTCTCTGCTTTCCTGCGCACTCTATCCTCAAAAGCACCTTTTTTCACTCTCGGCAGACTCCGCAGCAAAAAAGACAAACGTCCAGCTTTTGCTGCCACAGCAAAGGTGCCAGCGGGGAAAAGTGATGCTGGTCCTCACTGCCTCCTGGAACCCCTTCAAATGCCCCACACAATTTGGCCCTCTCTGCTTTCCTGCGCACTCTATCCTCAAAAGCACCTTTTTTCACTCTCGGCGGCGTTGGGAGCAAAACCGACAAACCTCCAGCTTTTGCTGCCACAGCAAAGGTGCCAGCGGGGAAAAGTGATGCTGGTCCTCACTGCCTCCTGGAACCCCTTCAAATGCCCCACACAATTTGGCCCTCTCTGCTTTCCTGCGCACTCTATCCTCAAAAGCACCTTTTTCACTCTCGGCAGCCTCCGCAGCAAAAAAGACAAACGTCCAGCTTTTGCTGCCACAGCAAAGGTGCCAGCGGGGAAAAGTGATGCTGGTCCTCACTGCCTCCTGGAACCCTTTCAAATGCCCCACACAATTTGGCCCTCTCTGCTTTCCTGCGCACTCTATCCTCAAAAGCACCTTTTTTCACTCTCGGCAGACTCCGCAGCAAAAAAGACAAACCTCTAGGTTTTGCTGCCACAGCAAAGGTGCCAGCGGGGAAAAGTGATGCTGGTCCTCACTGCCTCCTGGAACCCTTTCAAATGCCCCACACAATTTGGCCCTCTCTGCTTTCCTGCGCACTCTATCCTCAAAAGCACCTTTTTTCACTCTACGCAGCCTCCGGAGCAAAAAAGACAAACATCCAGCTTTTGCTGCCACAGCAAAGGTGCCAGCGGGGAAAAGTGATGCTGGTCCTCACTGCCTCCTGGAACCCCTTCAAATGCCCCACACAATTTGGCCCTCTCTGCTTTCCTGCGCACTCTATCCTCAAAAGCACCTTTTTTCACTCTCGGCAGACTCCGCAGCAAAAAAGACAAACCTCTAGGTTTTGCTGCCACAGCAAAGGTGCCAGCGGGGAAAAGTGATGCTGGTCCTCACTGCCTCCTGGAACCCTTTCAAATGCCCCACACAATTTGGCCCTCTCTGCTTTCCTGCGCACTCTATCCTCAAAAGCACCTTTTTTCACTCTACGCAGCCTCCGGAGCAAAAAAGACAAACATCCAGCTTTTGCTGCCACAGCAAAGGTGCCAGCGGGGAAAAGTGATGCTGGTCCTCACTGCCTCCTGGAACCCCTTCAAATGCCCCACACAATTTGGCCCTCTCTGCTTTCCTGCGCACTCTATCCTCAAAAGCACCTTTTTTCACTCTCGGCGGCGTTTGGAGCAAAAAAGACAAACGTCCAGCTTTTGCTGCCACAGCAAAGGTGCCAGCGGGGAAAAGTGATGCTGGTCCTAACTGCCTCCTGGAACCCCTTCAAATGCCCCACACAATTTGGCCCTCTCTGCTTTCCTGCGCACTCTATCCTCAAAAGCACCTTTTCTCACTCTCGGCAGCCTCCGCAGCAAAAAAGACAAACGTCCAGCTTTTGCTGCCACAGCAAAGGTGCCAGAGGGGAAAAGTGATGCTCGTCCTCACTGCCTCCTGGAACCCCTTCAAATGCCCCACACAATTTGGCCCTCTCTGCTTTCCTGCGCACTCTATCCTCAAAAGCACCTTTTTTCACTCTCGGCAGACTCCGCAGCAAAAAAGACAAACGTCCAGCTTTTGCTGCCACAGCAAAGGTGCCAGCGGGGAAAAGTGATGCTGGTCCTCAATGCCTCCTGGAACCCCATCGAATGCCCCAGACAATTTGGCCCTCTCTGCTTTCCTGCGCACTCTATCCTCAAAAGCACCTTTTTTCACTCTCGGCAGCCTCCGGAGCAAAAAAGACAAACGTCCAGCTTTTGCTGCCACAGCAAAGGTGCCAGCGGGGAAAAGTGATGCTGGTCCTCACTGCCTCCTGGAACCCCTTCAAATGCCCCACACAATTTGGCACACTCTGCTTTCCTGCGCACTCTATCCTCAAAAGCACCTTTTTTCACTCTCGGCGGCGTTGGGAGCAAAACCGACAAACCTCCAGCTTTTGCTGCCACAGCAAAGGTGCCAGCGGGGAAAAGTGATGCTGGTCCTCACTGCCTCCTGGAACCCCTTCAAATGCCCCACACAATTTGGCCCTCTCTGCTTTCCTGCGCACTCTATCCTCAAAAGCACCTTTTTCACTCTCGGCAGCCTCCGCAGCAAAAAAGACAAACGTCCAGCTTTTGCTGCCACAGCAAAGGTGCCAGCGGGGAAAAGTGATGCTGGTCCTCACTGCCTCCTGGAACCCTTTCAAATGCCCCACACAATTTGGCCCTCTCTGCTTTCCTGCGCACTCTATCCTCAAAAGCACCTTTTTTCACTCTCGGCAGCCTCCGGAGCAAAAAAGACAAACCTCTAGGTTTTGCTGCCACAGCAAAGGTGCCAGCGGGGAAAAGTGATGCTGGTCCTCACTGCCTCCTGGAACCCTTTCAAATGCCCCACACAATTTGGCCCTCTCTGCTTTCCTGCGCACTCTATCCTCAAAAGCACCTTTTTTCACTCTACGCAGCCTCCGGAGCAAAAAAGACAAACATCCAGCTTTTGCTGCCACAGCAAAGGTGCCAGCGGGTAAAAGTGATGCTGGTCCTCACTGCCTCCTGGAACCCCTTCAAATGCCCCACACAATTTGGCCCTCTCTGCTTTCCTGCGCACTCTATCCTCAAAAGCACCTTTTTTCACTCTCGTCGGCGTTTGGAGCAAAAAAGACAAACGTCCAGCTTTTGCTGCCACAGCAAAGGTGCCAGCGGGGAAAAGTGATGCTGGTCCTCAATGCCTCCTGGAACCCCATCGAATGCCCCAGACAATTTGGCCCTCTCTGCTTTCCTGCGCACTCTATCCTCAAAAGCACCTTTTTTCACTCTCGGCAGACTCCGCAGCAAAAAAGACAAACGTCCAGCTTTTGCTGCCACAGCAAAGGTGCCAGCGGGGAAAAGTGATGCTGGTCCTCACTGCCTCCTGGAACCCCTTCAAATGCCCCACACAATTTGGCACACTCTGCTTTCCTGCGCACTCTATCCTCAAAAGCACCTTTTTTCACTCTCGGCGGCGTTGGGAGCAAAACCGACAAACCTCCAGCTTTTGCTGCCACAGCAAAGGTGCCAGCGGGGAAAAGTGATGCTGGTCCTCACTGCCTCCTGGAACCCCTTCAAATGCCCCACACAATTTGGCCCTCTCTGCTTTCCTGCGCACTCTATCCTCAAAAGCACCTTTTTCACTCTCGGCAGCCTCCGCAGCAAAAAAGACAAACGTCCAGCTTTTGCTGCCACAGCAAAGGTGCCAGCGGGGAAAAGTGATGCTGGTCCTCACTGCCTCCTGGAACCCTTTCAAATGCCCCACACAATTTGGCCCTCTCTGCTTTCCTGCGCACTCTATCCTCAAAAGCACCTTTTTTCACTCTACGCAGCCTCCGGAGCAAAAAAGACAAACATCCAGCTTTTGCTGCCACAGCAAAGGTGCCAGCGGGGAAAAGTGATGCTGGTCCTCACTGCCTCCTGGAACCCCTTCAAATGCCCCACACAATTTGGCCCTCTCTGCTTTCCTGCGCACTCTATCCTCAAAAGCACCTTTTTTCACTCTCGTCGGCGTTTGGAGCAAAAAAGACAAACGTCCAGCTTTTGCTGCCACAGCAAAGGTGCCAGCGGGGAAAAGTGATGCTGGTCCTAACTGCCTCCTGGAACCCCATCGAATGCCCCAGACAATTTGGCCCTCTCTGCTTTCCTGCGCACTCTATCCTCAAAAGCACCTTTTTTCACTCTCGGCAGACTCCGCAGCAAAAAAGACAAACGTCCAGCTTTTGCTGCCACAGCAAAGGTGCCAGCGGGGAAAAGTGATGCTGGTCCTCACTGCCTCCTGGAACCCTTTCAAATGCCCCACACAATTTGGCCCTCTCTGCTTTCCTGCGCACTCTATCCTCAAAAGCACCTTTTTTCACTCTCGGCGGCGTTGGGAGCAAAACCGACAAACCTCCAGCTTTTGCTGCCACAGCAAAGGTGCCAGCGGGGAAAAGTGATGCTGGTCCTCACTGCCTCCTGGAACCCCTTCAAATGCCCCACACAATTTGGCCCTCTCTGCTTTCCTGCGCACTCTATCCTCAAAAGCACCTTTTTCACTCTCGGCAGCCTCCGCAGCAAAAAAGACAAACGTCCAGCTTTTGCTGCCACAGCAAAGGTGCCAGCGGGGAAAAGTGATGCTGGTCCTCACTGCCTCCTGGAACCCTTTCAAATGCCCCACACAATTTGGCCCTCTCTGCTTTCCTGCGCACTCTATCCTCAAAAGCACCTTTTTTCACTCTCGGCAGCCTCCGGAGCAAAAAAGACAAACCTCTAGGTTTTGCTGCCACAGCAAAGGTGCCAGCGGGGAAAAGTGATGCTGGTCCTCACTGCCTCCTGGAACCCTTTCAAATGCCCCACACAATTTGGCCCTCTCTGCTTTCCTGCGCACTCTATCCTCAAAAGCACCTTTTTTCACTCTACGCAGCCTCCGGAGCAAAAAAGACAAACATCCAGCTTTTGCTGCCACAGCAAAGGTGCCAGCGGGGAAAAGTGATGCTGGTCCTCACTGCCTCCTGGAACCCCTTCAAATGCCCCACACAATTTGGCCCTCTCTGCTTTCCTGCGCACTCTATCCTCAAAAGCACCTTTTTTCACTCTCGGCGGCGTTTGGAGCAAAAAAGACAAACGTCCAGCTTTTGCTGCCACAGCAAAGGTGCCAGCGGGGAAAAGTGATGCTGGTCCTAACTGCCTCCTGGAACCCCATCGAATGCCCCAGACAATTTGGCCCTCTCTGCTTTCCTGCGCACTCTATCCTCAAAAGCACCTTTTTTCACTCTACGCAGCCTCCGGAGCAAAAAAGACAAACATCCAGCTTTTGCTGCCACAGCAAAGGTGCCAGCGGGGAAAAGTGATGCTGGTCCTCACTGCCTCCTGGAACCCCTTCAAATGCCCCACACAATTTGGCCCTCTCTGCTTTCCTGCGCACTCTATCCTCAAAAGCACCTTTTTTCACTCTCGGCGGCGTTGGGAGCAAAAAAGACAAACGTCCAGCTTTTGCTGCCACAGCAAAGGTGCCAGCGGGGAAAAGTGATGCTGGTCCTAACTGCCTCCTGGAACCCCTTCAAATGCCACAGACAATTTGGCCCTCTCTGCTTTCCTGCGCACTCTATCCTCAAAAGCACCTTTTCTCACTCTCGGCAGCCTCCGCAGCAAAAAAGACAAACGTCCAGCTTTTGCTGCCACAGCAAAGGTGCCAGAGGGGAAAAGTGATGCTCGTCCTCACTGCCTCCTGGAACCCCTTCAAATGCCCCACACAATTTGGCCCTCTCTGCTTTCCTGCGCACTCTATCCTCAAAAGCACCTTTTTTCACTCTCGGCAGCCTCCGCAGCAAAAAAGACAAACGTCCAGCTTTTGCTGCCACAGCAAAGGTGCCAGCGGGGAAAAGTGATGCTGGTCCTCAATGCCTCCTGGAACCCCATCGAATGCCCCAGACAATTTGGCCCTCTCTGCTTTCCTGCGCACTCTATCCTCAAAAGCACCTTTTTTCACTCTCGGCAGACTCCGCAGCAAAAAAGACAAACGTCCAGCTTTTGCTGCCACAGCAAAGGTGCCAGCGGGGAAAAGTGATGCTGGTCCTCACTGCCTCCTGGAACCCCTTCAAATGCCCCACACAATTTGGCACACTCTGCTTTCCTGCGCACTCTATCCTCAAAAGCACCTTTTTTCACTCTCGGCGGCGTTGGGAGCAAAACCGACAAACCTCCAGCTTTTGCTGCCACAGCAAAGGTGCCAGCGGGGAAAAGTGATGCTGGTCCTCACTGCCTCCTGGAACCCCTTCAAATGCCCCACACAATTTGGCCCTCTCTGCTTTCCTGCGCACTCTATCCTCAAAAGCACCTTTTTCACTCTCGGCAGCCTCCGCAGCAAAAAAGACAAACGTCCAGCTTTTGCTGCCACAGCAAAGGTGCCAGCGGGGAAAAGTGATGCTGGTCCTCACTGCCTCCTGGAACCCTTTCAAATGCCCCACACAATTTGGCCCTCTCTGCTTTCCTGCGCACTCTATCCTCAAAAGCACCTTTTTTCACTCTCGGCAGCCTCCGGAGCAAAAAAGACAAACCTCTAGGTTTTGCTGCCACAGCAAAGGTGCCAGCGGGGAAAAGTGATGCTGGTCCTCACTGCCTCCTGGAACCCTTTCAAATGCCCCACACAATTTGGCCCTCTCTGCTTTCCTGCGCACTCTATCCTCAAAAGCACCTTTTTTCACTCTACGCAGCCTCCGGAGCAAAAAAGACAAACATCCAGCTTTTGCTGCCACAGCAAAGGTGCCAGCGGGGAAAAGTGATGCTGGTCCTCACTGCCTCCTGGAACCCCTTCAAATGCCCCACACAATTTGGCCCTCTCTGCTTTCCTGCGCACTCTATCCTCAAAAGCACCTTTTTTCACTCTCGGCGGCGTTTGGAGCAAAAAAGACAAACGTCCAGCTTTTGCTGCCACAGCAAAGGTGCCAGCGGGGAAAAGTGATGCTGGTCCTAACTGCCTCCTGGAACCCCATCGAATGCCCCAGACTATTTGGCCCTCTCTGCTTTCCTGCGCACTCTATCCTCAAAAGCACCTTTTTTCACTCTCGGCAGACTCCGCAGCAAAAAAGACAAACGTCCAGCTTTTGCTGCCACAGCAAAGGTGCCAGCGGGGAAAAGTGATGCTGGTCCTCACTGCCTCCTGGAACCCCTTCAAATGCCCCACACAATTTGGCCCTCTCTGCTTTCCTGCGCACTCTATCCTCAAAAGCACCTTTTTTCACTCTCGGCGGCGTTGGGAGCAAAACCGACAAACCTCCAGCTTTTGCTGCCACAGCAAAGGTGCCAGCGGGGAAAAGTGATGCTGGTCCTCACTGCCTCCTGGAACCCCTTCAAATGCCCCACACAATTTGGCCCTCTCTGCTTTCCTGCGCACTCTATCCTCAAAAGCACCTTTTTCACTCTCGGCAGCCTCCGCAGCAAAAAAGACAAACGTCCAGCTTTTGCTGCCACAGCAAAGGTGCCAGCGGGGAAAAGTGATGCTGGTCCTCACTGCCTCCTGGAACCCTTTCAAATGCCCCACACAATTTGGCCCTCTCTGCTTTCCTGCGCACTCTATCCTCAAAAGCACCTTTTTTCACTCTCGGCAGCCTCCGGAGCAAAAAAGACAAACCTCTAGGTTTTGCTGCCACAGCAAAGGTGCCAGCGGGGAAAAGTGATGCTGGTCCTAACTGCCTCCTGGAACCCCATCGAATGCCCCAGACTATTTGGCCCTCTCTGCTTTCCTGCGCACTCTATCCTCAAAAGCACCTTTTTTCACTCTCGGCAGACTCCGCAGCAAAAAAGACAAACGTCCAGCTTTTGCTGCCACAGCAAAGGTGCCAGCGGGGAAAAGTGATGCTGGTCCTCACTGCCTCCTGGGACCCCTTCAAATGCCCCACACAATTTGGCCCTCTCTGCTTTCCTGCGCACTCTATCCTCAAAAGCACCTTTTTTCACTCTCGGCGGCGTTGGGAGCAAAACCGACAAACCTCCAGCTTTTGCTGCCACAGCAAAGGTGCCAGCGGGGAAAAGTGATGCTGGTCCTCACTGCCTCCTGGAACCCCTTCAAATGCCCCACACAATTTGGCCCTCTCTGCTTTCCTGCGCACTCTATCCTCAAAAGCACCTTTTTCACTCTCGGCAGCCTCCGCAGCAAAAAAGACAAACGTCCAGCTTTTGCTGCCACAGCAAAGGTGCCAGCGGGGAAAAGTGATGCTGGTCCTCACTGCCTCCTGGAACCCTTTCAAATGCCCCACACAATTTGGCCCTCTCTGCTTTCCTGCGCACTCTATCCTCAAAAGCACCTTTTTTCACTCTCGGCAGCCTCCGGAGCAAAAAAGACAAACCTCTAGGTTTTGCTGCCACAGCAAAGGTGCCAGCGGGGAAAAGTGATGCTGGTCCTCACTGCCTCCTGGAACCCTTTCAAATGCCCCACACAATTTGGCCCTCTCTGCTTTCCTGCGCACTCTATCCTCAAAAGCACCTTTTTTCACTCTACGCAGCCTCCGGAGCAAAAAAGACAAACATCCAGCTTTTGCTGCCACAGCAAAGGTGCCAGCGGGGAAAAGTGATGCTGGTCCTCACTGCCTCCTGGAACCCCTTCAAATGCCCCACACAATTTGGCCCTCTCTGCTTTCCTGCGCACTCTATCCTCAAAAGCACCTTTTTTCACTCTCGGCGGCGTTTGGAGCAAAAAAGACAAACGTCCAGCTTTTGCTGCCACAGCAAAGGTGCCAGCGGGGAAAAGTGATGCTGGTCCTAACTGCCTCCTGGAACCCCATCGAATGCCCCAGACTATTTGGCCCTCTCTGCTTTCCTGCGCACTCTATCCTCAAAAGCACCTTTTTTCACTCTCGGCAGACTCCGCAGCAAAAAAGACAAACGTCCAGCTTTTGCTGCCACAGCAAAGGTGCCAGCGGGGAAAAGTGATGCTGGTCCTCACTGCCTCCTGGAACCCCTTCAAATGCCCCACACAATTTGGCCCTCTCTGCTTTCCTGCGCACTCTATCCTCAAAAGCACCTTTTTTCACTCTCGGCGGCGTTGGGAGCAAAACCGACAAACCTCCAGCTTTTGCTGCCACAGCAAAGGTGCCAGCGGCGAAAAGTGATGCTGGTCCTCACTGCCTCCTGGAACCCCTTCAAATGCCCCACACAATTTGGCCCTCTCTGCTTTCCTGCGCACTCTATCCTCAAAAGCACCTTTTTCACTCTCGGCAGCCTCCGCAGCAAAAAAGACAAACGTCCAGCTTTTGCTGCCACAGCAAAGGTGCCAGCGGGGAAAAGTGATGCTGGTCCTCACTGCCTCCTGGAACCCTTTCAAATGCCCCACACAATTTGGCCCTCTCTGCTTTCCTGCGCACTCTATCCTCAAAAGCACCTTTTTTCACTCTCGGCAGCCTCCGGAGCAAAAAAGACAAACCTCTAGGTTTTGCTGCCACAGCAAAGGTGCCAGCGGGGAAAAGTGATGCTGGTCCTCACTGCCTCCTGGAACCCTTTCAAATGCCCCACACAATTTGGCCCTCTCTGCTTTCCTGCGCACTCTATCCTCAAAAGCACCTTTTTTCACTCTACGCAGCCTCCGGAGCAAAAAAGACAAACATCCAGCTTTTGCTGCCACAGCAAAGGTGCCAGCGGGAAAAGTGATGCTGGTCCTCACTGCCTCCTGGAACCCCTTCAAATGCCCCACACAATTTGGCCCTCTCTGCTTTCCTGCGCACTCTATCCTCAAAAGCACCTTTTTTCACTCTCGGCGGCGTTTGGAGCAAAAAAGACAAACGTCCAGCTTTTGCTGCCACAGCAAAGGTGCCAGCGGGGAAAAGTGATGCTGGTCCTAACTGCCTCCTGGAACCCCATCGAATGCCCCAGACTATTTGGCCCTCTCTGCTTTCCTGCGCACTCTATCCTCAAAAGCACCTTTTTTCACTCTCGGCAGACTCCGGAGCAAAAAAGACAAACGTCCAGCTTTTGCTGCCACAGCAAAGGTGCCAGCAGGGAAAAGTGATGCTGGTCCTAACTGCCTCCTGGAACCCCATCGAATGCCCCAGACAATTTGGCCCTCTCTGCTTTCCTGCGCACTCTATCCTCAAAAGCACCTTTTTTCACTCTACGCAGCCTCCGGAGCAAAAAAGACAAACATCCAGCTTTTGCTGCCACAGCAAAGGTGCCAGCGGGGAAAAGTGATGCTGGTCCTCACTGCCTCCTGGAACCCCTTCAAATGCCCCACACAATTTGGCCCTCTCTGCTTTCCTGCGCACTCTATCCTCAAAAGCACCTTTTTTCACTCTCGGCGGCGTTTGGAGCAAAAAAGACAAACGTCCAGCTTTTGCTGCCACAGCAAAGGTGCCAGCGGGGAAAAGTGATGCTGGTCCTCACTGCCTCCTGGAACCCCTTCAAATGCCCCACACAATTTGGCCCTCTCTGCTTTCCTGCGCACTCTATCCTCAAAAGCACCTTTTCTCACTCTCGGCAGCCTCCGCAGCAAAAAAGACAAACGTCCAGCTTTTGCTGCCACAGCAAAGGTGCCAGAGGGGAAAAGTGATGCTCGTCCTCACTGCCTCCTGGAACCCCTTCAAATGCCCCACACAATTTGGCCCTCTCTGCTTTCCTGCGCACTCTATCCTCAAAAGCACCTTTTTTCACTCTCGGCACCCTCCGCAGCAAAAAAGACAAACGTCCAGCTTTTGCTGCCACAGCAAAGGTGCCAGCGGGGAAAAGTGATGCTGGTCCTCAATGCCTCCTGGAACCCCATCGAATGCCCCAGACAATTTGGCCCTCTCTGCTTTCCTGCGCACTCTATCCTCAAAAGCACCTTTTTTCACTCTCGGCGGCGTTTGGAGCAAAAAAGACAAACGTCCAGCTTTTGCTGCCACAGCAAAGGTGCCAGCGGGGAAAAGTGATGCTGGTCCTCACTGCCTCCTGGAACCCCTTCAAATGCCCCACACAATTTGGCACACTCTGCTTTCCTGCGCACTCTATCCTCAAAAGCACCTTTTTTCACTCTCGGCGGCGTTGGGAGCAAAACCGACAAACCTCCAGCTTTTGCTGCCACAGCAAAGGTGCCAGCGGGGAAAAGTGATGCTGGTCCTCACTGCCTCCTGGAACCCCTTCAAATGCCCCACACAATTTGGCCCTCTCTGCTTTCCTGCGCACTCTATCCTCAAAAGCACCTTTTTCACTCTCGGCAGCCTCCGCAGCAAAAAAGACAAACGTCCAGCTTTTGCTGCCACAGCAAAGGTGCCAGCCGGGAAAAGTGATGCTGGTCCTCACTGCCTCCTGGAACCCTTTCAAATGCCCCACACAATTTGGCCCTCTCTGCTTTCCTGCGCACTCTATCCTCAAAAGCACCTTTTTTCACTCTCGGCAGCCTCCAGAGCAAAAAAGACAAACATCTAGGTTTTGCTGCCACAGCAAAGGTGCCAGCGGGGAAAAGTGATGCTGGTCCTCACTGCCTCCTGGAACCCTTTCAAATGCCCCACACAATTTGGCCCTCTCTGCTTTCCTGCGCACTCTATCCTCAAAAGCACCTTTTTTCACTCTACGCAGCCTCCGGAGCAAAAAAGACAAACATCCAGCTTTTGCTGCCACAGCAAAGGTGCCAGCGGGGAAAAGTGATGCTGGTCCTCACTGCCTCCTGGAACCCCTTCAAATGCCCCACACAATTTGGCCCTCTCTGCTTTCCTGCGCACTCTATCCTCAAAAGCACCTTTTTTCACTCTCGGCGGCGTTTGGAGCAAAAAAGACAAACGTCCAGCTTTTGCTGCCACAGCAAAGGTGCCAGCGGGGAAAAGTGATGCTGGTCCTAACTGCCTCCTGGAACCCCATCGAATGCCCCAGACTATTTGGCCCTCTCTGCTTTCCTGCGCACTCTATCCTCAAAAGCACCTTTTTTCACTCTCGGCAGACTCCGCAGCAAAAAAGACAAACGTCCAGCTTTTGCTGCCACAGCAAAGGTGCCAGCGGGGAAAAGTGATGCTGGTCCTCACTGCCTCCTGGAACCCCTTCAAATGCCCCACACAATTTGGCCCTCTCTGCTTTCCTGCGCACTCTATCCTCAAAAGCACCTTTTTTCACTCTCGGCGGCGTTGGGAGCAAAACCGACAAACCTCTAGGTTTTGCTGCCACAGCAAAGGTGCCAGCGGGGAAAGTGATGCTGGTCCTCACTGCCTCCTGGAACCCTTTCAAATGCCCCACACAATTTGGCCCTCTCTGCTTTCCTGCGCACTCTATCCTCAAAAGCACCTTTTTTCACTCTACGCAGCCTCCGGAGCAAAAAAGGCAAACGTCCAGCTTTTGCTGCCACAGCAAAGGTGCCAGCGGGGAAAAGTGATGCTGGTCCTCACTGCCTCCTGGAACCCCTTCAAATGCCCCACACAATTTGGCCCTCTCTGCTTTCCTGCGCACTCTATCCTCAAAAGCACCTTTTTTCACTCTCGGCGGCGTTTGGAGCAAAAAAGACAAACGTCCAGCTTTTGCTGCCACAGCAAAGGTGCCAGCGGGGAAAAGTGATGCTGGTCCTAACTGCCTCCTGGAACCCCATCGAATGCCCCAGACAATTTGGCCCTCTCTGCTTTCCTGCGCACTCTATCCTCAAAAGCACCTTTTTTCACTCTCGGCAGACTCCGCAGCAAAAAAGACAAACGTCCAGCTTTTGCTGCCACAGCAAAGGTGCCAGCGGGGAAAAGTGATGCTCGTCCTCACTGCCTCCTGGAACCCCTTCAAATGCCCCACACAATTTGGCCCTCTCTGCTTTCCTGCGCACTCTATCCTCAAAAGCACCTTTTTTCACTCTCGGCGGCGTTGGGAGCAAAACCGACAAACCTCCAGCTTTTGCTGCCACAGCAAAGGTGCCAGCGGGGAAAAGTGATGCTGGTCCTCACTGCCTCCTGGAACCCCTTCAAATGCCCCACACAATTTGGCCCTCTCTGCTTTCCTGCGCACTCTATCCTCAAAAGCACCTTTTTCACTCTCGGCAGCCTCCGCAGCAAAAAAGACAAACGTCCAGCTTTTGCTGCCACAGCAAAGGTGCCAGCGGGGAAAAGTGATGCTGGTCCTCACTGCCTCCTGGAACCCTTTCAAATGCCCCACACAATTTGGCCCTCTCTGCTTTCCTGCGCACTCTATCCTCAAAAGCACCTTTTTTCACTCTCGGCAGCCTCCGGAGCAAAAAAGACAAACCTCTAGGTTTTGCTGCCACAGCAAAGGTGCCAGCGGGGAAAAGTGATGCTGGTCCTCACTGCCTCCTGGAACCCTTTCAAATGCCCCACACAATTTGGCCCTCTCTGCTTTCCTGCGCACTCTATCCTCAAAAGCACCTTTTTTCACTCTACGCAGCCTCCGGAGCAAAAAAGACAAACATCCAGCTTTTGCTGCCACAGCAAAGGTGCCAGCGGGGAAAAGTGATGCTGGTCCTCACTGCCTCCTGGAACCCCTTCAAATGCCCCACACAATTTGGCCCTCTCTGCTTTCCTGCGCACTCTATCCTCAAAAGCACCTTTTTTCACTCTCGGCGGCGTTTGGAGCAAAAAAGACAAACGTCCAGCTTTTGCTGCCACAGCAAAGGTGCCAGCGGGGAAAAGTGATGCTGGTCCTAACTGCCTCCTGGAACCCCTTCAAATGCCCCACACAATTTGGCCCTCTCTGCTTTCCTGCGCACTCTATCCTCAAAAGCACCTTTTCTCACTCTCGGCAGCCTCCGCAGCAAAAAAGACAAACGTCCAGCTTTTGCTGCCACAGCAAAGGTGCCAGAGGGGAAAAGTGATGCTCGTCCTCACTGCCTCCTGGAACCCCTTCAAATGCCCCACACAATTTGGCCCTCTCTGCTTTCCTGCGCACTCTATCCTCAAAAGCACCTTTTTTCAATCTCGGCAGCCTCCGCAGCAAAAAAGACAAACGTCCAGCTTTTGCTGCCACAGCAAAGGTGCCAGCGGGGAAAAGTTATGCTGGGCCTCAATGCCTCCTGGAACCCCATCGAATGCCCCAGACAATTTGGCCCTCTCTGCTTTCCTGCGCACTCTATCCTCAAAAGCACCTTTTTTCACTCTCGGCAGACTCCGCAGCAAAAAAGACAAACGTCCAGCTTTTGCTGCCACAGCAAAGGTGCCAGCGGGGAAAAGTGATGCTGGTCCTCACTGCCTCCTGGAACCCCTTCAAATGCCCCACACAATTTGGCCCTCTCTGCTTTCCTGCGCACTCTATCCTCTAAAGCATCATTTTTTCACTCTCGGCGGCGTTTGGAGCAAAAAAGACAAACGTCCAGCTTTTGCTGCCACAGCAAAGGTGCCAGCGGGGAAAAGTGATGCTGGTCCTCACTGCCTCCTGGAACCCCTTCAAATGCCCCAGACAATTTGGCCCTCTCTGCTTTCCTGCGCACTCTATCCTCAAAAGCACCTTTTTTCACTCTCGGCAGCCTCCGCAGCAAAAAAGACAAATGTCCAGCTTTTGCTACCACAGCAAAGGTGCCAGCAAGGAAAGGTGATGCTGGTCCTCACTGCCTCCTGGAACCCCTTCAAATGCCCCACACAATTTGGCCCTCTCTGCTTTCCTGCGCACTCTATCCTCAAAAGCACCTTTTTTCACTCTCGGCAGACTCCGCAGCAAAAAAGACAAACGTCCAGCTTTTCCTGCCACAGCAAAGGTGCCAGAGGGGAAAAGTGATGCTCGTCCTCACTGCCTCCTGGAACCCCTTCAAATGCCCCAGACAATTTGGCCCTCTCTGCTTTCCTGCGCACTCTATCCTCAAAAGCACCTTTTTTCACTCTCGGCAGCCTCCGCAGCAAAAAAGACAAACCTCTAGGTTTTGCTGCCACAGCAAAGATGCCAGCGGGGAAAAGTGATGCTCGTCCTCACTGCCTCCTGGAACCCCTTCAAATGCCCCACACAATTTGGCCCTCTCTGCTTTCCTGCGCACTCTATCCTCAAAAGCACCTTTTTCACTCTCGGCAGCCTCCGGAGCAAAAAAGACAAACGTCCAGCTTTTGCTGCCACAGCAAAGGTGCCAGCGGGGAAAAGTGATGCTGGTCCTCACTGCCTCCTGGAACCCCTTCAAATGCCCCACACAATTTGGCCCTCTCTGCTTTCCTGCGCACTCTATCCTCAAAAGCACCTTTTTTCACTCTCGGCAGCCTCCGCAGCAAAAAAGACAAACGTCCAGCTTTTGCTGCCACAGCAAAGGTGCCAGCGGGGAAAAGTGATGCTGGTCCTCACTGCCTCCTGGAACCCCATCGAATGCCCCAGACAATTTGGCCCTCTCTGCCCTCCTGCGCACTCTATCCTCAAAAGCACCTTTTTTCACTCTCGGCAGACTCCGCAGCAAAAAAGACAAACGTCCAGCTTTTGCTGCCGCAGCAAAGGTGCCAGCGGGGAAAAGTGATGCTGGTCCTCACTGCCTCCTGGAACCCCTTCAAATGCCCCACACAATTTGGCCCTCTCTGCTTTCCTGCGCACTCTATCCTCAAAAGCACCTTTTTTCACTCTACGCAGACTCCGCAGCAAAAAAGACAAACATCCAGCTTTTGCTGCCACAGCAAAGGTGCCAGCGGGGAAAAGTGATGCAGGTCCTCACTGCCTCCTGGAACCCCTTCAAATGCCCCACACAATTTGGCCCTCTCTGCTTTCCTGCGCACTCTATCCTCAAAAGCACCTTTTTTCACTCTCGGCGGCGTTTGGAGCAAAAAAGACAAACGTCCAGCTTTTGCTGCCACAGCAAAGGTGCCAGCGGGGAAAAGTGATGCTGGTCCTAACTGCCTCCTGGAACCCCTTCAAATGCCCCAGACAATTTGGCCCTCTCTGCTTTCCTGCGCACTCTATCCTCAAAAGCACCTTTTCTCACTCTCGGCAGCCTCCGCAGCAAAAAAGACAAACGTCCAGCTTTTGCTGCCACAGCAAAGGTGCCAGCGGGGAAAAGTGATGCTCGTCCTCACTGCCTCCTGGAACCCCTTCAAATGCCCCACACAATTTGGCCCTCTCTGCTTTCCTGCGCACTCTATCCTCAAAAGCACCTTTTTTCACTCTCGGCAGCCTCCGCAGCAAAAAAGACAAACGTCCAGCTTTTGCTGCCACAGCAAAGGTGCCAGCGGGGAAAAGTGATGCTGGTCCTCAATGCCTCCTGGAACCCCATCGAATGCCCCAGACAATTTGGCCCTCTCTGCTTTCCTGCGCACTCTATCCTCAAAAGCACCTTTTTTCACTCTCGGCAGACTCCGCAGCAAAAAAGACAAACGTCCAGCTTTTGCTGCCACAGCAAAGGTGCCAGCGGGGAAAAGTGATGCTGGTCCTCACTGCCTCCTGGAACCCCTTCAAATGCCCCAGACAATTTGGCCCTCTCTGCTTTCCTGCGCACTCTATCCTCTAAAGCACCTTTTTTCACTCTCGGCAGACTCCGCAGCAAAAAAGACAAACGTCCAGCTTTTGCTGCCACAGCAAAGGTGCCAGCGGGGAAAAGTGATGCTGGTCCTCACTGCCTCCTGGAACGCTTTCAAATGCCCCACACAATTTGGCCCTCTCTGCTTTCCTGCGCACTCTATCCTCAAAAGCACCTTTTTTCACTCTCGGCACCCTCCGCAGCAAAAAAGACAAATGTCCAGCTTTTGCTGCCACAGCAAAGGTGCCAGCGGGGAAAAGTGATGCTGGTCCTCACTGCCTCCTGGAACCCCTTCAAATGCCCCACACAATTTGGCCCTCTCTGCTTTCCTGCGCACTCTATCCTCAAAAGCACCTTTTTCACTCTTGGCAGCCTCCGGAGCAAAAAGACAAACGTCCAGCTTTTGCTGCCACAGCAAAGGTGCCAGCGGGGAAAAGTGATTCTGGGCCTCAATGCCTCCTGGAACCCTTTCAAATGCCCCACACAATTTGGCCCTCTCTGCTTTCCTGTGGACTCTATCCTCAAAAGCACCTTTTTTCACTCTCGTCCCCGTTTGGAGCAAAAAAGAAAATCGTCCAGCTTTTGCTGCCACAGCAAAGGTGCCAGCGGGGAAAAGTGATGCTGGTCCTCACTGCCTCCTGGAACCCCTTCAAATGCCCCACACAATTTGGCACACTCTGCTTTCCTGCGCACTCTATCCTCAAAAGCACCTTTTTTCACTCTCGGCGGCGTTGGGAGCAAAACCGACAAACCTCCAGCTTTTGCTGCCACAGCAAAGGTGCCAGCGGGGAAAAGTGATGCTGGTCCTCACTGCCTCCTGGAACCCCTTCAAATGCCCCACACAATTTGGCCCTCTCTGCTTTCCTGCGCACTCTATCCTCAAAAGCACCTTTTTCACTCTCGGCAGCCTCCGCAGCAAAAAAGACAAACGTCCAGCTTTTGCTGCCACAGCAAAGGTGCCAGCGGGGAAAAGTGATGCTGGTCCTCACTGCCTCCTGGAACCCTTTCAAATGCCCCACACAATTTGGCCCTCTCTGCTTTCCTGCGCACTCTATCCTCAAAAGCACCTTTTTTCACTCTCGGCAGCCTCCGGAGCAAAAAAGACAAACCTCTAGGTTTTGCTGCCACAGCAAAGGTGCCAGCGGGGAAAAGTGATGCTGGTCCTCACTGCCTCCTGGAACCCTTTCAAATGCCCCACACAATTTGGCCCTCTCTGCTTTCCTGCGCACTCTATCCTCAAAAGCACCTTTTTTCACTCTACGCAGCCTCCGGAGCAAAAAAGACAAACATCCAGCTTTTGCTGCCACAGCAAAGGTGCCAGCGGGGAAAAGTGATGCTGGTCCTCACTGCCTCCTGGAACCCCTTCAAATGCTTCACACAATTTGGCCCTCTCTGCTTTCCTGCGCACTCTATCCTCAAAAGCACCTTTTTTCACTCTCGGCGGCGTTTGGAGCAAAAAAGACAAACGTCCAGCTTTTGCTGCCACAGCAAAGGTGCCAGCGGGGAAAAGTGATGCTGGTCCTAACTGCCTCCTGGAACCCCATCGAATGCCCCAGACTATTTGGCCCTCTCTGCTTTCCTGCGCACTCTATCCTCAAAAGCACCTTTTTTCACTCTCGGCACCCTCCGCAGCAAAAAAGACAAACGTCCAGCTTTTGCTGCCACAGCAAAGGTGCCAGCGGGGAAAAGTGATGCTGGTCCTCACTGCCTCCTGGAACCCCTTCAAATGCCCCACACAATTTGGCCCTCTCTGCTTTCCTGCGCACTCTATCCTCAAAAGCACCTTTTTTCACTCTCGGCGGCGTTGGGAGCAAAACCGACAAACCTCCAGCTTTTGCTGCCACAGCAAAGGTGCCAGCGGCGAAAAGTGATGCTGGTCCTCACTGCCTCCTGGAACCCCTTCAAATGCCCCACACAATTTGGCCCTCTCTGCTTTCCTGCGCACTCTATCCTCAAAAGCACCTTTTTCAATCTCGGCAGCCTCCGCAGCAAAAAAGACAAACGTCCAGCTTTTGCTGCCACAGCAAAGGTGCCAGCGGGGAAAAGTGATGCTGGTCCTCACTGCCTCCTGGAACCCTTTCAAATGCCCCACACAATTTGGCCCTCTCTGCTTTCCTGCGCACTCTATCCTCAAAAGCACCTTTTTTCACTCTCGGCAGCCTCCGGAGCAAAAAAGACAAACCTCTAGGTTTTGCTGCCACAGCAAAGGTGCCAGCGGGGAAAAGTGATGCTGGTCCTCACTGCCTCCTGGAACCCTTTCAAATGCCCCACACAATTTGGCCCTCTCTGCTTTCCTGCGCACTCTATCCTCAAAAGCACCTTTTTTCACTCTACGCAGCCTCCGGAGCAAAAAAGACAAACATCCAGCTTTTGCTGCCACAGCAAAGGTGCCAGCGGGGAAAAGTGATGCTGGTCCTCACTGCCTCCTGGAACCCCTTCAAATGCCTTAGACAATTTGGCCCTCTCTGCTTTCCTGCGCACTCTATCCTCAAAAGCACCTTTTTTCACTCTCGGCGGCGTTTGGAGCAAAAAAGACAAACGTCCAGCTTTTGCTGCCACAGCAAAGGTGCCAGCGGGGAAAAGTGATGCTGGTCCTAACTGCCTCCTGGAACCCCATCGAATGCCCCAGACAATTTGGCCCTCTCTGCTTTCCTGCGCACTCTATCCTCAAAAGCACCTTTTTTCACTCTCGGCAGACTCCGCAGCAAAAAAGACAAACGTCCAGCTTTTGCTGACACAGCAAAGGTGCCAGCGGGGAAAAGTGATGCTCGTCCTCACTGCCTCCTGGAACCCCTTCAAATGCCCCACACAATTTGGCCCTCTCTGCTTTCCTGCGCACTCTATCCTCAAAAGCACCTTTTTTCACTCTCGGCGGCGTTGGGAGCAAAACCGACAAACCTCCAGCTTTTGCTGCCACAGCAAAGGTGCCAGCGGGGAAAAGTGATGCTGGTCCTCACTGCCTCCTGGAACCCCTTCAAATGCCCCACACAATTTGGCCCTCTCTGCTTTCCTGCGCACTCTATCCTCAAAAGCACCTTTTTCACTCTCGGCAGCCTCCGCAGCAAAAAAGACAAACGTCCAGCTTTTGCTGCCACAGCAAAGGTGCCAGCGGGGAAAAGTGATGCTGGTCCTCACTGCCTCCTGGAACCCTTTCAAATGCCCCACACAATTTGGCCCTCTCTGCTTTCCTGCGCACTCTATCCTCAAAAGCACCTTTTTTCACTCTCGGCAGCCTCCGGAGCAAAAAAGACAAACCTCTAGGTTTTGCTGCCACAGCAAAGGTGCCAGCGGGGAAAAGTGATGCTGGTCCTCACTGCCTCCTGGAACCCTTTCAAATGCCCCACACAATTTGGCCCTCTCTGCTTTCCTGCGCACTCTATCCTCAAAAGCACCTTTTTTCACTCTACGCAGCCTCCGGAGCAAAAAAGACAAACATCCAGCTTTTGCTGCCACAGCAAAGGTGCCAGCGGGGAAAAGTGATGCTGGTCCTCACTGCCTCCTGGAACCCCTTCAAATGCCCCACACAATTTGGCACACTCTGCTTTCCTGCGCACTCTATCCTCAAAAGCACCTTTTTTCACTCTCGGCGGCGTTGGGAGCAAAACCGACAAACCTCCAGCTTTTGCTGCCACAGCAAAGGTGCCAGCGGGGAAAAGTGATGCTGGTCCTCACTGCCTCCTGGAACCCCTTCAAATGCCCCACACAATTTGGCCCTCTCTGCTTTCCTGCGCACTCTATCCTCAAAAGCACCTTTTTCACTCTCGGCAGCCTCCGCAGCAAAAAAGACAAACGTCCAGCTTTTGCTGCCACAGCAAAGGTGCCAGCGGGGAAAAGTGATGCTGGTCCTAACTGCCTCCTGGAACCCTTTCAAATGCCCCACACAATTTGGCCCTCTCTGCTTTCCTGCGCACTCTATCCTCAAAAGCACCTTTTTTCACTCTCGGCAGCCTCCGGAGCAAAAAAGACAAACCTCTAGGTTTTGCTGCCACAGCAAAGGTGCCAGCGGGGAAAAGTGATGCTGGTCCTCACTGCCTCCTGGAACCCTTTCAAATGCCCCACACAATTTGGCCCTCTCTGCTTTCCTGCGCACTCTATCCTCAAAAGCACCTTTTTTCACTCTACGCAGCCTCCGGAGCAAAAAAGACAAACATCCAGCTTTTGCTGCCACAGCAAAGGTGCCAGCGGGGAAAAGTGATGCTGGTCCTCACTGCCTCCTGGAACCCCTTCAAATGCCCCACACAATTTGGCCCTCTCTGCTTTCCTGCGCACTCTATCCTCAAAAGCACCTTTTTTCACTCTCGGCGGCGTTTGGAGCAAAAAAGACAAACGTCCAGCTTTTGCTGCCACAGCAAAGGTGCCAGCGGGGAAAAGTGATGCTGGTCCTAACTGCCTCCTGGAACCCCATCGAATGCCCCAGACTATTTGGCCCTCTCTGCTTTCCTGCGCACTCTATCCTCAAAAGCACCTTTTTTCACTCTCGGCAGACTCCGCAGCAAAAAAGACAAACGTCCAGCTTTTGCTGCCACAGCAAAGGTGCCAGCGGGGAAAAGTGATGCTGGTCCTCACTGCCTCCTGGAACCCCTTCAAATGCCCCACACAATTTGGCCCTCTCTGCTTTCCTGCGCACTCTATCCTCAAAAGCACCTTTTTTCACTCTCGGCGGCGTTGGGAGCAAAACCGACAAACCTCCAGCTTTTGCTGCCACAGCAAAGGTGCCAGCGGCGAAAAGTGATGCTGGTCCTCACTGCCTCCTGGAACCCCTTCAAATGCCCCACACAATTTGGCCCTCTCTGCTTTCCTGCGCACTCTATCCTCAAAAGCACCTTTTTCACTCTCGGCAGCCTCCGCAGCAAAAAAGACAAACGTCCAGCTTTTGCTGCCACAGCAAAGGTGCCAGCGGGGAAAAGTGATGCTGGTCCTCACTGCCTCCTGGAACCCTTTCAAATGCCCCACACAATTTGGCCCTCTCTGCTTTCCTGCGCACTCTATCCTCAAAAGCACCTTTTTTCACTCTCGGCAGCCTCCGGAGCAAAAAAGACAAACCTCTAGGTTTTGCTGCCACAGCAAAGGTGCCAGCGGGGAAAAGTGATGCTGGTCCTCACTGCCTCCTGGAACCCTTTCAAATGCCCCACACAATTTGGCCCTCTCTGCTTTCCTGCGCACTCTATCCTCAAAAGCACCTTTTTTCACTCTACGCAGCCTCCGCAGCAAAAAAGACAAACATCCAGCTTTTGCTGCCACAGCAAAGGTGCCAGCGGGGAAAAGTGATGCTGGTCCTCACTGCCTCCTGGAACCCCTTCAAATGCCTTAGACAATTTGGCCCTCTCTGCTTTCCTGCGCACTCTATCCTCAAAAGCACCTTTTTTCACTCTCGGCGGCGTTTGGAGCAAAAAAGACAAACGTCCAGCTTTTGCTGCCACAGCAAAGGTGCCAGCGGGGAAAAGTGATGCTGGTCCTAACTGCCTCCTGGAACCCCATCGAATGCCCCAGACAATTTGGCCCTCTCTGCTTTCCTGCGCACTCTATCCTCAAAAGCACCTTTTTTCACTCTCGGCAGACTCCGCAGCAAAAAAGACAAACGTCCAGCTTTTGCTGCCACAGCAAAGGTGCCAGCGGGGAAAAGTGATGCTCGTCCTCACTGCCTCCTGGAACCCCTTCAAATGCCCCACACAATTTGGCCCTCTCTGCTTTCCTGCGCACTCTATCCTCAAAAGCACCTTTTTCACTCTCGGCAGCCTCCGCAGCAAAAAAGACAAACGTCCAGCTTTTGCTGCCACAGCAAAGGTGCCAGCGGGGAAAAGTGATGCTGGTCCTCACTGCCTCCTGGAACCCTTTCAAATGCCCCACACAATTTGGCCCTCTCTGCTTTCCTGCGCACTCTATCCTCAAAAGCACCTTTTTTCACTCTCGGCAGCCTCCGGAGCAAAAAAGACAAACCTCTAGGTTTTGCTGCCACAGCAAAGGTGCCAGTGGGGAAAAGTGATGCTGGTCCTCACTGCCTCCTGGAACCCTTTCAAATGCCCCACACAATTTGGCCCTCTCTGCTTTCCTGCGCACTCTATCCTCAAAAGCACCTTTTTTCACTCTACGCAGCCTCCGGAGCAAAAAAGACAAACATCCAGCTTTTGCTGCCACAGAAAAGGTGCCAGCGGGGAAAAGTGATGCTGGTCCTCACTGCCTCCTGGAACCCCTTCAAATGCCCCACACAATTTGGCCCTCTCTGCTTTCCTGCGCACTCTATCCTCAAAAGCACCTTTTTTCACTCTCGGCGGCGTTTGGAGCAAAAAAGACAAACGTCCAGCTTTTGCTGCCACAGCAAAGGTGCCAGCGGGGAAAAGTGATGCTGGTCCTAACTGCCTCCTGGAACCCCTTCAAATGCCCCACACAATTTGGCCCTCTCTGCTTTCCTGCGCACTCTATCCTCAAAAGCACCTTTTCTCACTCTCGGCAGCCTCCGCAGCAAAAAAGACAAACGTCCAGCTTTTGCTGCCACAGCAAAGGTGCCAGAGGGGAAAAGTGATGCTCGTCCTCACTGCCTCCTGGAACCCCTTCAAATGCCCCACACAATTTGGCCCTCTCTGCTTTCCTGCGCACTCTATCCTCAAAAGCACCTTTTTTCACTCTCGGCAGCCTCCGCAGCAAAAAAGACAAACGTCCAGCTTTTGCTGCCACAGCAAAGGTGCCAGCGGGGAAAAGTGATGCTGGGCCTCAATGCCTCCTGGAACCCCATCGAATGCCCCACACAATTTGGCCCTCTCTGCTTTCCTGCGCACTCTATCCTCAAAAGCACCTTTTTTCACTCTCGGCAGACTCCGCAGCAAAAAAGACAAACGTCCAGCTTTTGCTGCCACAGCAAAGGTGCCAGCGGGGAAAAGTGATGCTGGTCCTCACTGCCTCCTGGAACCCCTTCAAATGCCCCACACAATTTGGCCCTCTCTGCTTTCCTGCGCACTCTATCCTCTAAAGCATCATTTTTCCACTCTCGGCGGCGTTTGGAGCAAAAAAGACAAACGTCCAGCTTTTGCTGCCACAGCAAAGGTGCCAGCGGGGAAAAGTGATGCTGGTCCTCACTGCCTCCTGGAACCCCTTCAAATGCCCCAGACAATTTGGCCCTCTCTGCTTTCCTGCGCACTCTATCCTCAAAAGCACCTTTTTTCACTCTCGGCAGCCTCCGCAGCAAAAAAGACAAATGTCCAGCTTTTGCTACCACAGCAAAGGTGCCAGCAAGGAAAAGTGATGCTGGTCCTCACTGCCTCCTGGAACCCCTTCAAATGCCCCACACAATTTGGCCCTCTCTGCTTTCCTGCGCACTCTATCCTCAAAAGCACCTTTTTTCACTCTCGGCAGACTCCGCAGCAAAAAAGACAAACGTCCAGCTTTTCCTGCCACAGCAAAGGTGCCAGAGGGGAAAAGTGATGCTCGTCCTCACTGCCTCCTGGAACCCCTTCAAATGCCCCAGACAATTTGGCCCTCTCTGCTTTCCTGCGCACTCTATCCTCAAAAGCACCTTTTTTCACTCTCGGCAGCCTCCGCAGCAAAAAAGACAAACCTCTAGGTTTTGCTGCCACAGCAAAGATGCCAGCGGGGAAAAGTGATGCTCGTCCTCACTGCCTCCTGGAACCCCTTCAAATGCCCCACACAATTTGGCCCTCTCTGCTTTCCTGCGCACTCTATCCTCAAAAGCACCTTTTTCACTCTCGGCAGCCTCCGGAGCAAAAAAGACAAACGTCCAGCTTTTGCTGCCACAGCAAAGGTGCCAGCGGGGAAAAGTGATGCTGGTCCTCACTGCCTCCTGGAACCCCTTCAAATGCCCCACACAATTTGGCCCTCTCTGCTTTCCTGCGCACTCTATCCTCAAAAGCACCTTTTTTCACTCTCGGCAGCCTCCGCAGCAAAAAAGACAAACGTCCAGCTTTTGCTGCCACAGCAAAGGTGCCAGCGGGGAAAAGTGATGCTGGTCCTCACTGCCTCCTGGAACCCCATCGAATGCCCCAGACAATTTGGCCCTCTCTGCCCTCCTGCGCACTCTATCCTCAAAAGCACCTTTTTTCACTCTCGGCAGACTCCGCAGCAAAAAAGACAAACGTCCAGCTTTTGCTGCCGCAGCAAAGGTGCCAGCGGGGAAAAGTGATGCTGGTCCTCACTGCCTCCTGGAACCCCTTCAAATGCCCCACACAATTTGGCCCTCTCTGCTTTCCTGCGCACTCTATCCTCAAAAGCAACTTTTTTCACTCTCGGCAGACTCCGCAGCAAAAAAGACAAAAGTCCAGCTTTTGCTGCCACAGCAAAAGTGCCAGCAGGGAAAAGTGATGCTGGTCCTCACTGCCTCCTGGAACCCCTTCAAATGCCCCACACAATTTGGCCCTCTCTGCTTTCCTGCGCACTCTATCCTCAAAAGCACCTTTTTCACTCTCGGCAGCCTCCGCAGCAAAAAAGACAAACGTCCAGCTTTTGCTGCCACAGCAAAGGTGCCAGCGGGGAAAAGTGATGCTGGTCCTCACTGCCTCCTGGAACCCTTTCAAATGCCCCACACAATTTGGCCCTCTCTGCTTTCCTGCGCACTCTATCCTCAAAAGCACCTTTTTTCACTCTACGCAGCCTCCGGAGCAAAAAAGACAAACATCCAGCTTTTGCTGCCACAGCAAAGGTGCCAGCGGGGAAAAGTGATGCTGGTCCTCACTGCCTCCTGGAACCCCTTCAAATGCCCCACACAATTTGGCCCTCTCTGCTTTCCTGCTCACTCTATCCTCAAAAGCACCTTTTTTCACTCTCGGCGGCGTTTGGAGCAAAAAAGACAAACGTCCAGCTTTTGCTGCCACAGCAAAGGTGCCAGCGGGGAAAAGTGATGCTGGTCCTAACTGCCTCCTGGAACCCCATCGAATGCCCCAGACAATTTGGCCCTCTCTGCTTTCCTGCGCACTCTATCCTCAAAAGCACCTTTTTTCACTCTCGGCAGACTCCGCAGCAAAAAAGACAAACGTCCAGCTTTTGCTGCCACAGCAAAGGTGCCAGCGGGGAAAAGTGATGCTCGTCCTCACTGCCTCCTGGAACCCCTTCAAATGCCCCACACAATTTGGCCCTCTCTGCTTTCCTGCGCACTCTATCCTCAAAAGCACCTTTTTTCACTCTCGGCGGCGTTGGGAGCAAAACCGACAAACCTCCAGCTTTTGCTGCCACAGCAAAGGTGCCAGCGGGGAAAAGTGATGCTGGTCCTCACTGCCTCCTGGAACCCCTTCAAATGCCCCACACAATTTGGCCCTCTCTGCTTTCCTGCGCACTCTATCCTCAAAAGCACGTTTTCTCACTCTCGGCAGCCTCCGCAGCAAAAAAGACAAACGTCCAGCTTTTGCTGCCACAGCAAAGGTGCCAGAGGGGAAAAGTGATGCTCGTCCTCACTGCCTCCTGGAACCCCTTCAAATGCCCCACACAATTTGGCCCTCTCTGCTTTCCTGCGCACTCTATCCTCAAAAGCACCTTTTTTCACTCTCGGCAGCCTCCGCAGCAAAAAAGACAAACGTCCAGCTTTTGCTGCCACAGCAAAGGTGCCAGCGGGGAAAAGTGATGCTGGGCCTCAATGCCTCCTGGAACCCCATCGAATGCCCCACACAATTTGGCCCTCTCTGCTTTCCTGCGCACTCTATCCTCAAAAGCACCTTTTTTCACTCTCGGCAGACTCCGCAGCAAAAAAGACAAACGTCCAGCTTTTGCTGCCACAGCAAAGGTGCCAGCGGGGAAAAGTGATGCTGGTCCTCACTGCCTCCTGGAACCCCTTCAAATGCCCCACACAATTTGGCCCTCTCTGCTTTCCTGCGCACTCTATCCTCTAAAGCATCATTTTTCCACTCTCGGCGGCGTTTGGAGCAAAAAAGACAAACGTCCAGCTTTTGCTGCCACAGCAAAGGTGCCAGCGGGGAAAAGTGATGCTGGTCCTCACTGCCTCCTGGAACCCCTTCAAATGCCCCAGACAATTTGGCCCTCTCTGCTTTCCTGCGCACTCTATCCTCAAAAGCACCTTTTTTCACTCTCGGCAGACTCCGCAGCAAAAAAGACAAACGTCCAGCTTTTCCTGCCACAGCAAAGGTGCCAGAGGGGAAAAGTGATGCTCGTCCTCACTGCCTCCTGGAACCCCTTCAAATGCCCCAGACAATTTGGCCCTCTCTGCTTTCCTGCGCACTCTATCCTCAAAAGCACCTTTTTTCACTCTCGGCAGCCTCCGCAGCAAAAAAGACAAACCTCTAGGTTTTGCTGCCACAGCAAAGATGCCAGCGGGGAAAAGTGATGCTCGTCCTCACTGCCTCCTGGAACCCCTTCAAATGCCCCACACAATTTGGCCCTCTCTGCTTTCCTGCGCACTCTATCCTCAAAAGCACCTTTTTCACTCTCGGCAGCCTCCGGAGCAAAAAAGACAAACGTCCAGCTTTTGCTGCCACAGCAAAGGTGCCAGCGGGGAAAAGTGATGCTGGTCCTCACTGCCTCCTGGAACCCCTTCAAATGCCCCACACAATTTGGCCCTCTCTGCTTTCCTGCGCACTCTATCCTCAAAAGCACCTTTTTTCACTCTCGGCAGCCTCCGCAGCAAAAAAGACAAACGTCCAGCTTTTGCTGCCACAGCAAAGGTGCCAGCGGGGAAAAGTGATGCTGGTCCTCACTGCCTCCTGGAACCCCATCGAATGCCCCAGACAATTTGGCCCTCTCTGCCCTCCTGCGCACTCTATCCTCAAAAGCACCTTTTTTCACTCTCGGCAGACTCCGCAGCAAAAAAGACAAACGTCCAGCTTTTGCTGCCGCAGCAAAGGTGCCAGCGGGGAAAAGTGATGCTGGTCCTCACTGCCTCCTGGAACCCCTTCAAATGCCCCACACAATTTGGCCCTCTCTGCTTTCCTGCGCACTCTATCCTCAAAAGCAACTTTTTTCACTCTCGGCAGACTCCGCAGCAAAAAAGACAAAAGTCCAGCTTTTGCTGCCACAGCAAAAGTGCCAGCAGGGAAAAGTGATGCTGGTCCTCACTGCCTCCTGGAACCCCTTCAAATGCCCCACACAATTTGGCCCTCTCTGCTTTCCTGCGCACTCTATCCTCAAAAGCACCTTTTTCACTCTCGGCAGCCTCCGCAGCAAAAAAGACAAACGTCCAGCTTTTGCTGCCACAGCAAAGGTGCCAGCGGGGAAAAGTGATGCTGGTCCTCACTGCCTCCTGGAACCCTTTCAAATGCCCCACACAATTTGGCCCTCTCTGCTTTCCTGCGCACTCTATCCTCAAAAGCACCTTTTTTCACTCTACGCAGCCTCCGGAGCAAAAAAGACAAACATCCAGCTTTTGCTGCCACAGCAAAGGTGCCAGCGGGGAAAAGTGATGCTGGTCCTCACTGCCTCCTGGAACCCCTTCAAATGCCCCACACAATTTGGCCCTCTCTGCTTTCCTGCTCACTCTATCCTCAAAAGCACCTTTTTTCACTCTCGGCGGCGTTTGGAGCAAAAAAGACAAACGTCCAGCTTTTGCTGCCACAGCAAAGGTGCCAGCGGGGAAAAGTGATGCTGGTCCTAACTGCCTCCTGGAACCCCATCGAATGCCCCAGACAATTTGGCCCTCTCTGCTTTCCTGCGCACTCTATCCTCAAAAGCACCTTTTTTCACTCTCGGCAGACTCCGCAGCAAAAAAGACAAACGTCCAGCTTTTGCTGCCACAGCAAAGGTGCCAGCGGGGAAAAGTGATGCTCGTCCTCACTGCCTCCTGGAACCCCTTCAAATGCCCCACACAATTTGGCCCTCTCTGCTTTCCTGCGCACTCTATCCTCAAAAGCACCTTTTTTCACTCTCGGCGGCGTTGGGAGCAAAACCGACAAACCTCCAGCTTTTGCTGCCACAGCAAAGGTGCCAGCGGGGAAAAGTGATGCTGGTCCTCACTGCCTCCTGGAACCCCTTCAAATGCCCCACACAATTTGGCCCTCTCTGCTTTCCTGCGCACTCTATCCTCAAAAGCACCTTTTTCACTCTCGGCAGACTCCGCAGCAAAAAAGACAAACGTCCAGCTTTTGCTGCCACAGCAAAGGTGCCAGCGGGGAAAAGTGATGCTGGTCCTCACTGCCTCCTGGAACCCTTTCAAATGCCCCACACAATTTGGCCCTCTCTGCTTTCCTGCGCACTCTATCCTCAAAAGCACCTTTTTTCACTCTCGGCAGCCTCCGCAGCAAAAAAGACAAACCTCTAGGTTTTGCTGCCACAGCAAAGGTGCCAGCGGGGAAAAGTGATGCTGGTCCTCACTGCCTCCTGGAACCCTTTCAAATGCCCCACACAATTTGGCCCTCTCTGCTTTCCTGCGCACTCTATCCTCAAAAGCACCTTTTTTCACTCTCGGCGGCGTTTGGAGCAAAAAAGACAAACGTCCAGCTTTTGCTGCCACAGCAAAGGTGCCAGCGGGGAAAAGTGATGCTGGTCCTCACTGCCTCCTGGAACCCCTTCAAATGCCCCAGACAATTTGGCCCTCTCTGCTTTCCTGCGCACTCTATCCTCAAAAGCACCTTTTTTCACTCTCGGCGGCGTTTGGAGCAAAAAAGACAAACGTCCAGCTTTTGCTGCCACAGCAAAGGTGCCAGCGGGGAAAAGTGATGCTGGTCCTAACTGCCTCCTGGAACCCCTTCAAATGCCCCACACAATTTGGCCCTCTCTGCTTTCCTGCGCACTCTATCCTCAAAAGCACCTTTTCTCACTCTCGGCAGCCTCCGCAGCAAAAAAGACAAACGTCCAGCTTTTGCTGCCACAGCAAAGGTGCCAGAGGGGAAAAGTGATGCTCGTCCTCACTGCCTCCTGGAACCCCTTCAAATGCCCCACACAATTTGGCCCTCTCTGCTTTCCTGCGCACTCTATCCTCAAAAGCACCTTTTTTCACTCTCGGCAGCCTCCGCAGCAAAAAAGACAAACGTCCAGCTTTTGCTGCCACAGCAAAGGTGCCAGCGGGGAAAAGTGATGCTGGGCCTCAATGCCTCCTGGAACCCCATCGAATGCCCCAGACAATTTGGCCCTCTCTGCTTTCCTGCGCACTCTATCCTCAAAAGCACCTTTTTTCACTCTCGGCAGACTCCGCAGCAAAAAAGACAAACGTCCAGCTTTTGCTGCCACAGCAAAGGTGCCAGCGGGGAAAAGTGATGCTGGTCCTCACTGCCTCCTGGAACCCCTTCAAATGCCCCACACAATTTGGCCCTCTCTGCTTTCCTGCGCACTCTATCCTCTAAAGCATCATTTTTTCACTCTCGGCGGCGTTTGGAGCAAAAAAGACAAACGTCCAGCTTTTGCTGCCACAGCAAAGGTGCCAGCGGGGAAAAGTGATGCTGGTCCTCACTGCCTCCTGGAACCCCTTCAAATGCCCCAGACAATTTGGCCCTCTCTGCTTTCCTGCGCACTCTATCCTCAAAAGCACCTTTTTTCACTCTCGGCAGCCTCCGCAGCAAAAAAGACAAATGTCCAGCTTTTGCTACCACAGCAAAGGTGCCAGCAAGGAAAAGTGATGCTGGTCCTCACTGCCTCCTGGAACCCCTTCAAATGCCCCACACAATTTGGCCCTCTCTGCTTTCCTGCGCACTCTATCCTCAAAAGCACCTTTTTTCACTCTCGGCAGACTCCGCAGCAAAAAAGACAAACGTCCAGCTTTTCCTGCCACAGCAAAGGTGCCAGAGGGGAAAAGTGATGCTCGTCCTCACTGCCTCCTGGAACCCCTTCAAATGCCCCACACAATTTGGCCCTCTCTGCTTTCCTGCGCACTCTATCCTCAAAAGCACCTTTTTCACTCTCGGCAGCCTCCGCAGCAAAAAAGACAAACGTCCAGCTTTTGCTGCCACAGCAAAGGTGCCAGCGGGGAAAAGTGATGCTGGTCCTCACTGCCTCCTGGAACCCCTTCAAATGCCCCACACAATTTGGCCCTCTCTGCTTTCCTGCGCACTCTATCCTCAAAAGCACCTTTTTTCACTCTCGGCAGCCTCCGCAGCAAAAAAGACAAACGTCCAGCTTTTGCTGCCACAGCAAAGGTGCCAGCGGGGAAAAGTGATGCTGGTCCTCACTGCCTCCTGGAACCCCATCGAATGCCCCAGACAATTTGGCCCTCTCTGCCCTCCTGCGCACTCTATCCTCAAAAGCACCTTTTTTCACTCTCGGCAGACTCCGCAGCAAAAAAGACAAACGTCCAGCTTTTGCTGCCGCAGCAAAGGTGCCAGCGGGGAAAAGTGATGCTGGTCCTCACTGCCTCCTGGAACCCCTTCAAATGCCCCACACAATTTGGCCCTCTCTGCTTTCCTGCGCACTCTATCCTCAAAAGCACCTTTTTTCACTCTACGCAGACTCCGCAGCAAAAAAGACAAACATCCAGCTTTTGCTGCCACAGCAAAGGTGCCAGCGGGGAAAAGTGATGCTGGTCCTCACTGCCTCCTGGAACCCCTTCAAATGCCCCACACAATTTGGCCCTCTCTGCTTTCCTGCGCACTCTATCCTCAAAAGCACCTTTTTTCACTCTCGGTGGCGTTTGGAGCAAAAAAGACAAACGTCCAGCTTTTGCTGCCACAGCAAAGGTGCCAGCGGGGAAAAGTGATGCTGGTCCTAACTGCCTCCTGGAACCCCTTCAAATGCCCCACACAATTTGGCCCTCTCTGCTTTCCTGCGCACTCTATCCTCAAAAGCACCTTTTCTCACTCTCGGCAGCCTCCGCAGCAAAAAAGACAAACGTCCAGCTTTTGCTGCCACAGCAAAGGTGCCAGCGGGGAAAAGTGATGCTCGTCCTCACTGCCTCCTGGAACCCCTTCAAATGCCCCACACAATTTGGCCCTCTCTGCTTTCCTGCGCACTCTATCCTCAAAAGCAACTTTTTTCACTCTCGGCAGACTCCGCAGCAAAAAAGACAAAAGTCCAGCTTTTGCTGCCACAGCAAAAGTGCCAGCAGGGAAAAGTGATGCTCGTCCTCACTGCCTCCTGGAACCCCTTCAAATGCCCCAGACAATTTGGCCCTCTCTGCCCTCCTGCGCACTCTATCCTCAAAAGCACCTTTTTTCACTCTCGGAGGCTATTCGAGCAAAAAAGACAAACGTCCAGCTTTTGCTGCCACAGCAAAGGTGCCAGCGGGGAAAAGTGATGCTGGTCCTCACTGCCTCCTGGAACCCCTTCAAATGCCCCACACAATTTGGCACACTCTGCTTTCCTGCGCACTCTATCCTCAAAAGCACCTTTTTTCACTCTCGGCGGCGTTGGGAGCAAAACCGACAAACCTCCAGCTTTTGCTGCCACAGCAAAGGTGCCAGCGGGGAAAAGTGATGCTGGTCCTCACTGCCTCCTGGAACCCCTTCAAATGCCCCACACAATTTGGCCCTCTCTGCTTTCCTGCGCACTCTATCCTCAAAAGCACCTTTTTCACTCTCGGCAGCCTCCGCAGCAAAAAAGACAAACGTCCAGCTTTTGCTGCCACAGCAAAGGTGCCAGCGGGGAAAAGTGATGCTGGTCCTCACTGCCTCCTGGAACCCTTTCAAATGCCCCACACAATTTGGCCCTCTCTGCTTTCCTGCGCACTCTATCCTCAAAAGCACCTTTTTTCACTCTCGGCAGCCTCCGCAGCAAAAAAGACAAACGTCCAGCTTTTGCTGCCACAGCAAAGGTGCCAGCGGGGAAAAGTGATGCTGGTCCTCACTGCCTCCTGGAACCCCATCGAATGCCCCAGACAATTTGGCCCTCTCTGCCCTCCTGCGCACTCTATCCTCAAAAGCACCTTTTTTCACTCTCGGCAGACTCCGCAGCAAAAAAGACAAACGTCCAGCTTTTGCTGCCGCAGCAAAGGTGCCAGCGGGGAAAAGTGATGCTGGTCCTCACTGCCTCCTGGAACCCCTTCAAATGCCCCACACAATTTGGCCCTCTCTGCTTTCCTGCGCACTCTATCCTCAAAAGCACCTTTTTTCACTCTACGCAGACTCCGCAGCAAAAAAGACAAACATCCAGCTTTTGCTGCCACAGCAAAGGTGCCAGCGGGGAAAAGTGATGCTGGTCCTCACT